>NW_026701373.1:22500-57444 GCF_030435755.1 Ochotona princeps | reverse complement strand
GGTTAGTGTTAGTGGTTAGGGTTAGGGTTTAGGGGTTACGGTTAGGGTTTAGGGTTAGGGTTAGGGTTAGAGTTAGGCAGCATGCTACTTTCCCTACAAGTTTCCCATAGGTTGGAGAACACTGGAAATGACATCTCTCCCCCCCACCCTCCACCACCATCACCACCCCCACTGCTCTCCATCATTGCCTATCCAGATACAAAGGTGTACCAGACACTGTTGGTAAATTCCACTCACTCACTCCCAGAATACAGATCATTCGATTTTACATTCGTGATTTCTTACCACCTATTTATCATTATTGATTGATTTTGCTCCTCACTTCTCTCTCTGAGATTTGGCTCAGTATCTTGTCAAAATGCAATGTGAACACCTCCAGATGGGACTCCGATGCCCATTGGTTTAGTTGTTTTGTTGAGGTTCTGTGCACATGAAGTCAGAAACGTTCAGTTTTTACACACACACACACACACACACACACACACACACACAGGTTTGAGGCAAAAGCTGTTGAAAACCCTGTTTGTATGCTAAACAGAGCTGTGTGGCAGCACCAGTATTCTATACTCTCTGGAATGCTGTGTTCACCAACGTTCTGAGTTCTCTAGGCCTGCATTTTGGGGACAAAGTCCTGAACTGACTGGTGAAGTGGTGGAAGATTCTCTCTCTCTCTCTCTCTCTCTCTCTCCCTCCTTCTCTCTTTCTCCCTCTCTCCCTCCCACCCTAACCCTTTCTTTTCCAAGGAAGGCAGTCGACCAGCTGCCTGGTTGCACTTAGTCTCTCAGCTCAGGTCGACCAGTTGCATTTGGTCTCAGCGGAGGTCGACCAGTTGCATTTGGTCTCAGCAGAGGTCGACCAGTTGCACTTGGTCTCAGCGGAGGTCGACCAGTTGCACTTGTTCTCAGCGGAGGTCGACCAGTTGCATTTGGGCTCTCAGCTCAGGTCGACCAGTTGCACTTAGTCTCTCGGCGGTGGTCGACCAGCTGCCCGGCGGCAATTGACACACGCTATTTGCCAGCAGGTGTCACTCTTGACCTATTGATTGTCTGCATCCTCTCAGCCTTCTGAAACCTGACCTTCCCTACCCCTCCCCCCACTCTCTTGGCTCCCTCCTTGCCATCTCTGCACCGCTTCTCCTCCCACCCCGTTTAGATGTTCAATGCTAACTGACTTTCTTCTTCTCTTCCCCACCACCCCAACTCCCACCCCTCCACAGATTTTCCCCGTTTGGCTACAGTGCCAGAATCCTTCCTAAGGAATCTGAATTCCATCCGTCTCTGCACTTGTTCAAAGTTGTTTCTCTCTTTTAAAAATTCTTTCTTTCTTTCTTTCTTTCTTTCTTTCTTTCTTTCTTTCTTTCTTTCTTTCTTTCCTTGTCTTTCCTTTTCTTTCTTTCTTTCTTTCTTTCTTTCTTTCTTTCTTCCTTTCTTTCCTTGTCTTTCCTTTTCTTTCTTTCTTTCTTTCTTTCTTTCTTTCTGTATAGTTGGGGAGTCTTTCTAAAAATTGTTTCAACTTAAATTTCAGTTTTTCATTGACTTATGCATTTCTTTTTCCCATTGCTTCGGAAAGAAAGGAACACTCGTTTCACCAGGGGAAGCTGGGCTCAACGTTGAGTAATGACCTGCTTCTGCTGGCCCCACCTGGGGCAGTACAATGCTGCCCACAGCCTTTTCCCGCCCGGGCTGCTTGCGAATTAGTCCAGCACTAAACCACCAAGCTGCTCAGGTGTGCCGTGTCGCGTCCCAGACTCGAAAAGATATCCAGGAAAGAGGTGGGGGGGAGCTGCTGGGCTTAGGGTAAGGGGTTAGGCTTAGGGGTTAGGATTCAGGGTTAGGGTTAGGGTTAGGGGTTGGGGTTAGGAGTCAGGGTTAGGGGTTAGGGGTTGGGTTAGGGTTAGGGGTTAGGGGTTAGGGTTAGGGGTTAGGGTTAGGGTTAGGGGTTAGGGTTAGGGGTTAGGGTTAGGGTTCGGGTTTAGGGGTTAGTGTTAGGATTAGGGGTTGGGGTTAGGAGTCAGGGTCAGGGGTTAGGGTTAGGGTTTAGGGTTAGGGGTTGGGGTTAGGAGTCAGGGTTAGGGGTGGTTAGGAGTCAGGGTTAGGGGTTAGGGTTAGGGGTTAGGGTTAGGGTTAGGGTTAGGGTTCGGGTTTAGGGGTTAGTGTTAGGATTAGGGGTTGGGGTTAGGAGTCAGGGTCAGGGGTTAGGGTTAGGTTTAGGGTTAGGGGTTGGGGTTAGGAGTCAGGGTTAGGGGTTAGGAGTCAGGGTTAGGGGTTAGGGTTAGGGGTTAGGGTTAGGGTTAGGGTTAGGGTTCGGGTTTAGGGGTTAGTGTTAGGATTAGGGGTTGGGGTTAGGAGTCAGGGTCAGGGGTTAGGGTTAGGGTTTAGGGTTAGGGGTTGGGGTTAGGAGTCAGGGTTAGGGGTTAGGAGTCAGGGTTAGGGGTTAGGGTTAGGGGTTAGGGTTAGGGTTAGGATTCGGGTTTAGGGGTTAGTGTTAGGATTAGGGGTTGGGGTTAGGAGTCAGGGTCAGGGGTTAGGGTTAGGGTTTAGGGTTAGGGGTTGGGGTTAGGAGTCAGGGTTAGGGGTTAGGAGTCAGGGTTAGGGGTTAGGGTTAGGGGTTAGGGTTAGGGTTAGGGTTAGGGTTCGGGTTTAGGGGTTAGTGTTAGGATTAGGGGTTGGGGTTAGGAGTCAGGGTCAGGGGTTAGGGTCAGGGGTTAGGGGTTAGGGTTAGGAGTCAGGGTTAGGGGTTAGGGGTTAGGGTTAGGGTTAGGGTTAGGGTTAGTGTTAGTGGTTAGGGTTAGGGTTTAGGGTTACGGTTAGGGTTTAGGGTTAGGGTTAGGGTTAGAGTTAGGCAGCATGCTACTTTCCCTACAAGTTTCCCATAGGTTGGAGAACACTGGAAATGACATCTCTCCCCCCCACCCTCCACCACCATCACCACCCCCACTGCTCTCCATCATTGCCTATCCAGATACAAAGGTGTACCAGACACTGTTGGTAAATTCCACTCACTCACTCCCAGAATACAGATCATTCGATTTTACATTCGTGATTTATTACCACCTATTTATCATTATTGATTGATTTTGCTCCTCACTTCTCTCTCTGAGATTTGGCTCAGTATCTTGTCAAAATGCAATGTGAACACCTCCAGATGGGACTCCGATGCTATGCCATTGGTTTAGTTGTTTTGTTGAGGTTCTGTGCACATGAAGTCAGAAACGTTCAGTTTTTACACACACACACACACACACACACACACACACACAGGTTTGAGGCAAAAGCTGTTGAAAACCCTGTTTGTATGCTAAACAGAGCTGTGTGGCAGCACCAGTATTCTATACTCTCTGGAATGCTGTGTTCACCAACGTTCTGAGTTCTCTAGGCCTGCATTTTGGGGACAAAGTCCTGAACTGACTGGTGAAGTGGTGGAAGATTCTCTCTCTCTCTCTCTCTCTCTCTCCCTCCTTCTCTCTTTCTCCCTCTCTCCCTCCCACCCTAACCCTTTCTTTTCCAAGGAAGGCAGTCGACCAGCTGCCTGGTTGCACTTAGTCTCTCAGCTCAGGTCGACCAGTTGCATTTGGTCTCAGCGGAGGTCGACCAGTTGCATTTGGTCTCAGCAGAGGTCGACCAGTTGCACTTGGTCTCAGCGGAGGTCGACCAGTTGCACTTGTTCTCAGCGGAGGTCGACCAGTTGCATTGGGCTCTCAGCTCAGGTCGACCAGTTGCACTTAGTCTCTCGGCGGTGGTCGACCAGCTGCCCGGCGGCAATTGACACACGCTATTTGCCATCAGGTGTCACTCTTGACCTATTGATTGTCTGCATCCTCTCAGCCTTCTGAAACCTGACCTTCCCTACCCCTCCCCCCACTCTCTTGGCTCCCTCCTTGCCATCTCTGCACGCTTCTCCTCCCACCCCGTTTAGATGTTCAATGCTAACTGACTTTCTTCTTCTCTTCCCACCCACCCCAACTCCCACCCCTCCACAGATTTTCCCCGTTTGGCTACAGTGCCAGAATCCTTCCTAAGGAATCTGAATTCCATCCGTCTCTGCACTTGTTCAAAGTTGTTTCTCTCTTTTAAAAATTCTTTCTTTCTTTCTTTCTTTCTTTCTTTCTTTCTTTCTTTCTTCTTTCTTTCTTTCCTTGTCTTTCCTTTTCTTTCTTTCTTTCTTTCTTTCTTTCTTTCTTTCTTCCTTTCTTTCCTTGTCTTTCCTTTCTTTCTTCTTTCTTTCTTTCTTTCTTTCTGTATAGTTGGGGAGTCTTTCTAAAAATTGTTTCAACTTAAATTTCAGTTTTCATTGACTTATGCATTTCTTTTTCCCATTGCTTCGGAAAGAAAGGAACACTCGTTTCACCAGGGGAAGCTGGGCTCAACGTTGAGTAATGACCTGCTTCTGCTGGCCCCACCTGGGGCAGTACAATGCTGCCCACAGCCTTTTCCCGCCCGGGCTGCTTGCGAATTAGTCCAGCACTAAACCACCAAGCTGCTCAGGTGTGCCGTGTCGCGTCCCAGACTCGAAAAGATATCCAGGAAAGAGGTGGGGGGGAGCTGCTGGGCTTAGGGTAAGGGGTAAGGGGTTAGGCTTAGGGGTTAGGATTCAGGGTTAGGGTTAGGGTTAGGGGTTGGGGTTAGGAGTCAGGGTTAGGGGTTAGGGGTTGGGTTAGGGTTAGGGGTTAGGGGTTAGGGTTAGGGGTTAGGGTTAGGGTTAGGGGTTAGGGTTAGGGGTTAGGGTTAGGGTTCGGGTTTAGGGGTTAGTGTTAGGATTAGGGGTTGGGGTTAGGAGTCAGGGTCAGGGGTTAGGGTTAGGGTTTAGGGTTAGGGGTTGGGGTTAGGAGTCAGGGTTAGGGGTTAGGAGTCAGGGTTAGGGGTTAGGGTTAGGGGTTAGGGTTAGGGTTAGGGTTAGGGTTCGGGTTTAGGGGTTAGTGTTAGGATTAGGGGTTGGGGTTAGGAGTCAGGGTCAGGGGTTAGGGTTAGGTTTAGGGTTAGGGGTTGGGGTTAGGAGTCAGGGTTAGGGGTTAGGAGTCAGGGTTAGGGGTTAGGGTTAGGGGTTAGGGTTAGGGTTAGGGTTAGGGTTCGGGTTTAGGGGTTAGTGTTAGGATTAGGGGTTGGGGTTAGGAGTCAGGGTCAGGGGTTAGGGTTAGGGTTTAGGGTTAGGGGTTGGGGTTAGGAGTCAGGGTTAGGGGTTAGGAGTCAGGGTTAGGGGTTAGGGTTAGGGGTTAGGGTTAGGGTTAGGATTCGGGTTTAGGGGTTAGTGTTAGGATTAGGGGTTGGGGTTAGGAGTCAGGGTCAGGGGTTAGGGTTAGGGTTTAGGGTTAGGGGTTGGGGTTAGGAGTCAGGGTTAGGGGTTAGGAGTCAGGGTTAGGGGTTAGGGTTAGGGGTTAGGGTTAGGGTTAGGGTTAGGGTTCGGGTTTAGGGGTTAGTGTTAGGATTAGGGGTTGGGGTTAGGAGTCAGGGTCAGGGGTTAGGGTCAGGGGTTAGGGGTTAGGGTTAGGAGTCAGGGTTAGGGGTTAGGGGTTAGGGTTAGGGTTAGGGTTAGGGTTAGTGTTAGTGGTTAGGGTTAGGGTTTAGGGGTTACGGTTAGGGTTTAGGGTTAGGGTTAGGGTTAGAGTTAGGCAGCATGCTACTTTCCCTACAAGTTTCCCATAGGTTGGAGAACACTGGAAATGACATCTCTCCCCCCCACCCTCCACCACCATCACCACCCCCACTGCTCTCCATCATTGCCTATCCAGATACAAAGGTGTACCAGACACTGTTGGTAAATTCCACTCACTCACTCCCAGAATACAGACAATCATTCGATTTTACATTCGTGATTTCTTACCACCTATTTATCATTATTGATTGATTTTGCTCCTCACTTCTCTCTCTGAGATTTGGCTCAGTATCTTGTCAAAATGCAATGTGAACACCTCCAGATGGGACTCCGATGCCCATTGGTTTAGTTGTTTTGTTGAGGTTCTGTGCACATGAAGTCAGAAACGTTCAGTTTTTACACACACACACACACACACACACACACACACACACAGGTTTGAGGCAAAAGCTGTTGAAAACCCTGTTTGTATGCTAAACAGAGCTGTGTGGCAGCACCAGTATTCTATACTCTCTGGAATGCTGTGTTCACCAACGTTCTGAGTTCTCTAGGCCTGCATTTTGGGGACAAAGTCCTGAACTGACTGGTGAAGTGGTGGAAGATTCTCTCTCTCTCTCTCTCTCTCTCTCTCCCTCCTTCTCTCTTTCTCCCTCTCTCCCTCCCACCCTAACCCTTTCTTTTCCAAGGAAGGCAGTCGACCAGCTGCCTGGTTGCACTTAGTCTCTCAGCTCAGGTCGACCAGTTGCATTTGGTCTCAGCGGAGGTCGACCAGTTGCATTTGGTCTCAGCAGAGGTCGACCAGTTGCACTTGGTCTCAGCGGAGGTCGACCAGTTGCACTTGTTCTCAGCGGAGGTCGACCAGTTGCATTTGGGCTCTCAGCTCAGGTCGACCAGTTGCACTTAGTCTCTCGGCGGTGGTCGACCAGCTGCCCGGCGGCAATTGACACACGCTATTTGCCAGCAGGTGTCACTCTTGACCTATTGATTGTCTGCATCCTCTCAGCCTTCTGAAACCTGACCTTCCCTACCCCTCCCCCCACTCTCTTGGCTCCCTCCTTGCCATCTCTGCACCGCTTCTCCTCCCACCCCGTTTAGATGTTCAATGCTAACTGACTTTCTTCTTCTCTTCCCCACCACCCCAACTCCCACCCCTCCACAGATTTTCCCCGTTTGGCTACAGTGCCAGAATCCTTCCTAAGGAATCTGAATTCCATCCGTCTCTGCACTTGTTCAAAGTTGTTTCTCTCTTTTAAAAATTCTTTCTTTCTTTCTTTCTTTCTTTCTTTCTTTCTTTCTTTCTTTCTTTCTTTCTTTCTTTCTTTCCTTGTCTTTCCTTTTCTTTCTTTCTTTCTTTCTTTCTTTCTTTCTTTCTTTCTTTCTTTCTTCCTTTCTTTCCTTGTCTTTCCTTTTCTTTCTTTCTTTCTTTCTTTCTTTCTGTATAGTTGGGGAGTCTTTCTAAAAATTGTTTCAACTTAAATTTCAGTTTTTCATTGACTTATGCATTTCTTTTTCCCATTGCTTCGGAAAGAAAGGAACACTCGTTTCACCAGGGGAAGCTGGGCTCAACGTTGAGTAATGACCTGCTTCTGCTGGCCCCACCTGGGGCAGTACAATGCTGCCCACAGCCTTTTCCCGCCCGGGCTGCTTGCGAATTAGTCCAGCACTAAACCACCAAGCTGCTCAGGTGTGCCGTGTCGCGTCCCAGACTCGAAAAGATATCCAGGAAAGAGGTGGGGGGGAGCTGCTGGGCTTAGGGTAAGGGGTTAGGCTTAGGGGTTAGGATTCAGGGTTAGGGTTAGGGTTAGGGGTTGGGGTTAGGAGTCAGGGTTAGGGGTTAGGGGTTGGGTTAGGGTTAGGGGTTAGGGGTTAGGGTTAGGGGTTAGGGTTAGGGTTAGGGGTTAGGGTTAGGGGTTAGGGTTAGGGTTCGGGTTTAGGGGTTAGTGTTAGGATTAGGGGTTGGGGTTAGGAGTCAGGGTCAGGGGTTAGGGTTAGGGTTTAGGGTTAGGGGTTGGGGTTAGGAGTCAGGGTTAGGGGTTAGGAGTCAGGGTTAGGGGTTAGGGTTAGGGGTTAGGGGTTAGGGTTAGGGTTAGGGTTAGGGTTCGGGTTTAGGGGTTAGTGTTAGGATTAGGGGTTGGGGTTAGGAGTCAGGGTCAGGGGTTAGGGTTAGGTTTAGGGTTAGGGGTTGGGGTTAGGAGTCAGGGTTAGGGGTTAGGAGTCAGGGTTAGGGGTTAGGGTTAGGGGTTAGGGTTAGGGTTAGGGTTAGGGTTCGGGTTTAGGGGTTAGTGTTAGGATTAGGGGTTGGGGTTAGGAGTCAGGGTCAGGGGTTAGGGTTAGGGTTTAGGGTTAGGGGTTGGGGTTAGGAGTCAGGGTTAGGGGTTAGGAGTCAGGGTTAGGGGTTAGGGTTAGGGGTTAGGGTTAGGGTTAGGATTCGGGTTTAGGGGTTAGTGTTAGGATTAGGGGTTGGGGTTAGGAGTCAGGGTCAGGGGTTAGGGTTAGGGTTTAGGGTTAGGGGTTGGGGTTAGGAGTCAGGGTTAGGGGTTAGGAGTCAGGGTTAGGGGTTAGGGTTAGGGGTTAGGGTTAGGGTTAGGGTTAGGGTTCGGGTTTAGGGGTTAGTGTTAGGATTAGGGGTTGGGGTTAGGAGTCAGGGTCAGGGGTTAGGGTCAGGGGTTAGGGGTTAGGGTTAGGAGTCAGGGTTAGGGGTTAGGGGTTAGGGTTAGGGTTAGGGTTAGGGTTAGTGTTAGTGGTTAGGGTTAGGGTTTAGGGGTTACGGTTAGGGTTTAGGGTTAGGGTTAGGGTTAGAGTTAGGCAGCATGCTACTTTCCCTACAAGTTTCCCATAGGTTGGAGAACACTGGAAATGACATCTCTCCCCCCCACCCTCCACCACCATCACCACCCCCACTGCTCTCCATCATTGCCTATCCAGATACAAAGGTGTACCAGACACTGTTGGTAAATTCCACTCACTCACTCCCAGAATACAGATCATTCGATTTTACATTCGTGATTTCTTACCACCTATTTATCATTATTGATTGATTTTGCTCCTCACTTCTCTCTCTGAGATTTGGCTCAGTATCTTGTCAAAATGCAATGTGAACACCTCCAGATGGGACTCCGATGCCCATTGGTTTAGTTGTTTTGTTGAGGTTCTGTGCACATGAAGTCAGAAACGTTCAGTTTTTACACACACACACACACACACACACACACACACACAGGTTTGAGGCAAAAGCTGTTGAAAACCCTGTTTGTATGCTAAACAGAGCTGTGTGGCAGCACCAGTATTCTATACTCTCTGGAATGCTGTGTTCACCAACGTTCTGAGTTCTCTAGGCCTGCATTTTGGGGACAAAGTCCTGAACTGACTGGTGAAGTGGTGGAAGATTCTCTCTCTCTCTCTCTCTCTCTCTCTCCCTCCTTCTCTCTTTCTCCCTCTCTCCCTCCCACCCTAACCCTTTCTTTTCCAAGGAAGGCAGTCGACCAGCTGCCTGGTTGCACTTAGTCTCTCAGCTCAGGTCGACCAGTTGCATTTGGTCTCAGCGGAGGTCGACCAGTTGCATTTGGTCTCAGCAGAGGTCGACCAGTTGCACTTGGTCTCAGCGGAGGTCGACCAGTTGCACTTGTTCTCAGCGGAGGTCGACCAGTTGCATTTGGGCTCTCAGCTCAGGTCGACCAGTTGCACTTAGTCTCTCGGCGGTGGTCGACCAGCTGCCCGGCGGCAATTGACACACGCTATTTGCCAGCAGGTGTCACTCTTGACCTATTGATTGTCTGCATCCTCTCAGCCTTCTGAAACCTGACCTTCCCTACCCCTCCCCCCACTCTCTTGGCTCCCTCCTTGCCATCTCTGCACCGCTTCTCCTCCCACCCCGTTTAGATGTTCAATGCTAACTGACTTTCTTCTTCTCTTCCCCACCACCCCAACTCCCACCCCTCCACAGATTTTCCCCGTTTGGCTACAGTGCCAGAATCCTTCCTAAGGAATCTGAATTCCATCCGTCTCTGCACTTGTTCAAAGTTGTTTCTCTCTTTTAAAAATTCTTTCTTTCTTTCTTTCTTTCTTTCTTTCTTTCTTTCTTTCTTTCTTTCTTTCTTTCCTTGTCTTTCCTTTTCTTTCTTTCTTTCTTTCTTTCTTTCTTTCTTTCTTCCTTTCTTTCCTTGTCTTTCCTTTTCTTTCTTTCTTTCTTTCTTTCTTTCTTTCTGTATAGTTGGGGAGTCTTTCTAAAAATTGTTTCAACTTAAATTTCAGTTTTTCATTGACTTATGCATTTCTTTTTCCCATTGCTTCGGAAAGAAAGGAACACTCGTTTCACCAGGGGAAGCTGGGCTCAACGTTGAGTAATGACCTGCTTCTGCTGGCCCCACCTGGGGCAGTACAATGCTGCCCACAGCCTTTTCCCGCCCGGGCTGCTTGCGAATTAGTCCAGCACTAAACCACCAAGCTGCTCAGGTGTGCCGTGTCGCGTCCCAGACTCGAAAAGATATCCAGGAAAGAGGTGGGGGGGAGCTGCTGGGCTTAGGGTAAGGGGTTAGGCTTAGGGGTTAGGATTCAGGGTTAGGGTTAGGGTTAGGGGTTGGGGTTAGGAGTCAGGGTCAGGGGTTAGGGTCAGGGGTTAGGGGTTAGGGTTAGGAGTCAGGGTTAGGGGTTAGGGGTTAGGGTTAGGGTTAGGGTTAGGGTTAGTGTTAGTGGTTAGGGTTAGGGTTTAGGGGTTACGGTTAGGGTTTAGGGTTAGGGTTAGGGTTAGAGTTAGGCAGCATGCTACTTTCCCTACAAGTTTCCCATAGGTTGGAGAACACTGGAAATGACATCTCTCCCCCCCACCCTCCACCACCATCACCACCCCCACTGCTCTCCATCATTGCCTATCCAGATACAAAGGTGTACCAGACACTGTTGGTAAATTCCACTCACTCACTCCCAGAATACAGATCATTCGATTTTACATTCGTGATTTCTTACCACCTATTTATCATTATTGATTGATTTTGCTCCTCACTTCTCTCTCTGAGATTTGGCTCAGTATCTTGTCAAAATGCAATGTGAACACCTCCAGATGGGACTCCGATGCCCATTGGTTTAGTTGTTTTGTTGAGGTTCTGTGCACATGAAGTCAGAAACGTTCAGTTTTTACACACACACACACACACACACACACACACACACAGGTTTGAGGCAAAAGCTGTTGAAAACCCTGTTTGTATGCTAAACAGAGCTGTGTGGCAGCACCAGTATTCTATACTCTCTGGAATGCTGTGTTCACCAACGTTCTGAGTTCTCTAGGCCTGCATTTTGGGGACAAAGTCCTGAACTGACTGGTGAAGTGGTGGAAGATTCTCTCTCTCTCTCTCTCTCTCTCTCTCCCTCCTTCTCTCTTTCTCCCTCTCTCCCTCCCACCCTAACCCTTTCTTTTCCAAGGAAGGCAGTCGACCAGCTGCCTGGTTGCACTTAGTCTCTCAGCTCAGGTCGACCAGTTGCATTTGGTCTCAGCGGAGGTCGACCAGTTGCATTTGGTCTCAGCAGAGGTCGACCAGTTGCACTTGGTCTCAGCGGAGGTCGACCAGTTGCACTTGTTCTCAGCGGAGGTCGACCAGTTGCATTTGGGCTCTCAGCTCAGGTCGACCAGTTGCACTTAGTCTCTCGGCGGTGGTCGACCAGCTGCCCGGCGGCAATTGACACACGCTATTTGCCAGCAGGTGTCACTCTTGACCTATTGATTGTCTGCATCCTCTCAGCCTTCTGAAACCTGACCTTCCCTACCCCTCCCCCCACTCTCTTGGCTCCCTCCTTGCCATCTCTGCACCGCTTCTCCTCCCACCCCGTTTAGATGTTCAATGCTAACTGACTTTCTTCTTCTCTTCCCCACCACCCCAACTCCCACCCCTCCACAGATTTTCCCCGTTTGGCTACAGTGCCAGAATCCTTCCTAAGGAATCTGAATTCCATCCGTCTCTGCACTTGTTCAAAGTTGTTTCTCTCTTTTAAAAATTCTTTCTTTCTTTCTTTCTTTCTTTCTTTCTTTCTTTCTTTCTTTCTTTCTTTCTTTCCTTGTCTTTCCTTTTCTTTCTTTCTTTCTTTCTTTCTTTCTTTCTTTCTTCCTTTCTTTCCTTGTCTTTCCTTTTCTTTCTTTCTTTCTTTCTTTCTTTCTTTCTGTATAGTTGGGGAGTCTTTCTAAAAATTGTTTCAACTTAAATTTCAGTTTTTCATTGACTTATGCATTTCTTTTTCCCATTGCTTCGGAAAGAAAGGAACACTCGTTTCACCAGGGGAAGCTGGGCTCAACGTTGAGTAATGACCTGCTTCTGCTGGCCCCACCTGGGGCAGTACAATGCTGCCCACAGCCTTTTCCCGCCCGGGCTGCTTGCGAATTAGTCCAGCACTAAACCACCAAGCTGCTCAGGTGTGCCGTGTCGCGTCCCAGACTCGAAAAGATATCCAGGAAAGAGGTGGGGGGGAGCTGCTGGGCTTAGGGTAAGGGGTTAGGCTTAGGGGTTAGGATTCAGGGTTAGGGTTAGGGTTAGGGGTTGGGGTTAGGAGTCAGGGTTAGGGGTTAGGGGTTGGGTTAGGGTTAGGGGTTAGGGGTTAGGGTTAGGGGTTAGGGTTAGGGTTAGGGGTTAGGGTTAGGGGTTAGGGTTAGGGTTCGGGTTTAGGGGTTAGTGTTAGGATTAGGGGTTGGGGTTAGGAGTCAGGGTCAGGGGTTAGGGTTAGGGTTTAGGGTTAGGGGTTGGGGTTAGGAGTCAGGGTTAGGGGTTAGGAGTCAGGGTTAGGGGTTAGGGTTAGGGGTTAGGGTTAGGGTTAGGGTTAGGGTTCGGGTTTAGGGGTTAGTGTTAGGATTAGGGGTTGGGGTTAGGAGTCAGGGTCAGGGGTTAGGGTTAGGTTTAGGGTTAGGGGTTGGGGTTAGGAGTCAGGGTTAGGGGTTAGGAGTCAGGGTTAGGGGTTAGGGTTAGGGGTTAGGGTTAGGGTTAGGGTTAGGGTTCGGGTTTAGGGGTTAGTGTTAGGATTAGGGGTTGGGGTTAGGAGTCAGGGTCAGGGGTTAGGGTTAGGGTTTAGGGTTAGGGGTTGGGGTTAGGAGTCAGGGTTAGGGGTTAGGAGTCAGGGTTAGGGGTTAGGGTTAGGGGTTAGGGTTAGGGTTAGGATTCGGGTTTAGGGGTTAGTGTTAGGATTAGGGGTTGGGGTTAGGAGTCAGGGTCAGGGGTTAGGGTTAGGGTTTAGGGTTAGGGGTTGGGGTTAGGAGTCAGGGTTAGGGGTTAGGAGTCAGGGTTAGGGGTTAGGGTTAGGGGTTAGGGTTAGGGTTAGGGTTAGGGTTCGGGTTTAGGGGTTAGTGTTAGGATTAGGGGTTGGGGTTAGGAGTCAGGGTCAGGGGTTAGGGTCAGGGGTTAGGGGTTAGGGTTAGGAGTCAGGGTTAGGGGTTAGGGGTTAGGGTTAGGGTTAGGGTTAGGGTTAGTGTTAGTGGTTAGGGTTAGGGTTTAGGGGTTACGGTTAGGGTTTAGGGTTAGGGTTAGGGTTAGAGTTAGGCAGCATGCTACTTTCCCTACAAGTTTCCCATAGGTTGGAGAACACTGGAAATGACATCTCTCCCCCCCACCCTCCACCACCATCACCACCCCCACTGCTCTCCATCATTGCCTATCCAGATACAAAGGTGTACCAGACACTGTTGGTAAATTCCACTCACTCACTCCCAGAATACAGATCATTCGATTTTACATTCGTGATTTCTTACCACCTATTTATCATTATTGATTGATTTTGCTCCTCACTTCTCTCTCTGAGATTTGGCTCAGTATCTTGTCAAAATGCAATGTGAACACCTCCAGATGGGACTCCGATGCCCATTGGTTTAGTTGTTTTGTTGAGGTTCTGTGCACATGAAGTCAGAAACGTTCAGTTTTTACACACACACACACACACACACACACACACACACACAGGTTTGAGGCAAAAGCTGTTGAAAACCCTGTTTGTATGCTAAACAGAGCTGTGTGGCAGCACCAGTATTCTATACTCTCTGGAATGCTGTGTTCACCAACGTTCTGAGTTCTCTAGGCCTGCATTTTGGGGACAAAGTCCTGAACTGACTGGTGAAGTGGTGGAAGATTCTCTCTCTCTCTCTCTCTCTCTCTCTCCCTCCTTCTCTCTTTCTCCCTCTCTCCCTCCCACCCTAACCCTTTCTTTTCCAAGGAAGGCAGTCGACCAGCTGCCTGGTTGCACTTAGTCTCTCAGCTCAGGTCGACCAGTTGCATTTGGTCTCAGCGGAGGTCGACCAGTTGCATTTGGTCTCAGCAGAGGTCGACCAGTTGCACTTGGTCTCAGCGGAGGTCGACCAGTTGCACTTGTTCTCAGCGGAGGTCGACCAGTTGCATTTGGGCTCTCAGCTCAGGTCGACCAGTTGCACTTAGTCTCTCGGCGGTGGTCGACCAGCTGCCCGGCGGCAATTGACACACGCTATTTGCCAGCAGGTGTCACTCTTGACCTATTGATTGTCTGCATCCTCTCAGCCTTCTGAAACCTGACCTTCCCTACCCCTCCCCCCACTCTCTTGGCTCCCTCCTTGCCATCTCTGCACCGCTTCTCCTCCCACCCCGTTTAGATGTTCAATGCTAACTGACTTTCTTCTTCTCTTCCCCACCACCCCAACTCCCACCCCTCCACAGATTTTCCCCGTTTGGCTACAGTGCCAGAATCCTTCCTAAGGAATCTGAATTCCATCCGTCTCTGCACTTGTTCAAAGTTGTTTCTCTCTTTTAAAAATTCTTTCTTTCTTTCTTTCTTTCTTTCTTTCTTTCTTTCTTTCTTTCTTTCTTTCTTTCTTTCTTTCCTTGTCTTTCCTTTTCTTTCTTTCTTTCTTTCTTTCTTTCTTTCTTTCTTTCTTTCTTTCTTCCTTTCTTTCCTTGTCTTTCCTTTTCTTTCTTTCTTTCTTTCTTTCTTTCTGTATAGTTGGGGAGTCTTTCTAAAAATTGTTTCAACTTAAATTTCAGTTTTTCATTGACTTATGCATTTCTTTTTCCCATTGCTTCGGAAAGAAAGGAACACTCGTTTCACCAGGGGAAGCTGGGCTCAACGTTGAGTAATGACCTGCTTCTGCTGGCCCCACCTGGGGCAGTACAATGCTGCCCACAGCCTTTTCCCGCCCGGGCTGCTTGCGAATTAGTCCAGCACTAAACCACCAAGCTGCTCAGGTGTGCCGTGTCGCGTCCCAGACTCGAAAAGATATCCAGGAAAGAGGTGGGGGGGAGCTGCTGGGCTTAGGGTAAGGGGTTAGGCTTAGGGGTTAGGATTCAGGGTTAGGGTTAGGGTTAGGGGTTGGGGTTAGGAGTCAGGGTTAGGGGTTAGGGGTTGGGTTAGGGTTAGGGGTTAGGGGTTAGGGTTAGGGGTTAGGGTTAGGGTTAGGGGTTAGGGTTAGGGGTTAGGGTTAGGGTTCGGGTTTAGGGGTTAGTGTTAGGATTAGGGGTTGGGGTTAGGAGTCAGGGTCAGGGGTTAGGGTTAGGGTTTAGGGTTAGGGGTTGGGGTTAGGAGTCAGGGTTAGGGGTTAGGAGTCAGGGTTAGGGGTTAGGGTTAGGGGTTAGGGTTAGGGTTAGGGTTAGGGTTCGGGTTTAGGGGTTAGTGTTAGGATTAGGGGTTGGGGTTAGGAGTCAGGGTCAGGGGTTAGGGTTAGGTTTAGGGTTAGGGGTTGGGGTTAGGAGTCAGGGTTAGGGGTTAGGAGTCAGGGTTAGGGGTTAGGGTTAGGGGTTAGGGTTAGGGTTAGGGTTAGGGTTCGGGTTTAGGGGTTAGTGTTAGGATTAGGGGTTGGGGTTAGGAGTCAGGGTCAGGGGTTAGGGTTAGGGTTTAGGGTTAGGGGTTGGGGTTAGGAGTCAGGGTTAGGGGTTAGGAGTCAGGGTTAGGGGTTAGGGTTAGGGGTTAGGGTTAGGGTTAGGATTCGGGTTTAGGGGTTAGTGTTAGGATTAGGGGTTGGGGTTAGGAGTCAGGGTCAGGGGTTAGGGTTAGGGTTTAGGGTTAGGGGTTGGGGTTAGGAGTCAGGGTTAGGGGTTAGGAGTCAGGGTTAGGGGTTAGGGTTAGGGGTTAGGGTTAGGGTTAGGGTTAGGGTTCGGGTTTAGGGGTTAGTGTTAGGATTAGGGGTTGGGGTTAGGAGTCAGGGTCAGGGGTTAGGGTCAGGGGTTAGGGGTTAGGGTTAGGAGTCAGGGTTAGGGGTTAGGGGTTAGGGTTAGGGTTAGGGTTAGGGTTAGTGTTAGTGGTTAGGGTTAGGGTTTAGGGGTTACGGTTAGGGTTTAGGGTTAGGGTTAGGGTTAGAGTTAGGCAGCATGCTACTTTCCCTACAAGTTTCCCATAGGTTGGAGAACACTGGAAATGACATCTCTCCCCCCCACCCTCCACCACCATCACCACCCCCACTGCTCTCCATCATTGCCTATCCAGATACAAAGGTGTACCAGACACTGTTGGTAAATTCCACTCACTCACTCCCAGAATACAGATCATTCGATTTTACATTCGTGATTTCTTACCACCTATTTATCATTATTGATTGATTTTGCTCCTCACTTCTCTCTCTGAGATTTGGCTCAGTATCTTGTCAAAATGCAATGTGAACACCTCCAGATGGGACTCCGATGCCCATTGGTTTAGTTGTTTTGTTGAGGTTCTGTGCACATGAAGTCAGAAACGTTCAGTTTTTACACACACACACACACACACACACACACACACACAGGTTTGAGGCAAAAGCTGTTGAAAACCCTGTTTGTATGCTAAACAGAGCTGTGTGGCAGCACCAGTATTCTATACTCTCTGGAATGCTGTGTTCACCAACGTTCTGAGTTCTCTAGGCCTGCATTTTGGGGACAAAGTCCTGAACTGACTGGTGAAGTGGTGGAAGATTCTCTCTCTCTCTCTCTCTCTCTCTCTCCCTCCTTCTCTCTTTCTCCCTCTCTCCCTCCCACCCTAACCCTTTCTTTTCCAAGGAAGGCAGTCGACCAGCTGCCTGGTTGCACTTAGTCTCTCAGCTCAGGTCGACCAGTTGCATTTGGTCTCAGCGGAGGTCGACCAGTTGCATTTGGTCTCAGCAGAGGTCGACCAGTTGCACTTGGTCTCAGCGGAGGTCGACCAGTTGCACTTGTTCTCAGCGGAGGTCGACCAGTTGCATTTGGGCTCTCAGCTCAGGTCGACCAGTTGCACTTAGTCTCTCGGCGGTGGTCGACCAGCTGCCCGGCGGCAATTGACACACGCTATTTGCCAGCAGGTGTCACTCTTGACCTATTGATTGTCTGCATCCTCTCAGCCTTCTGAAACCTGACCTTCCCTACCCCTCCCCCCACTCTCTTGGCTCCCTCCTTGCCATCTCTGCACCGCTTCTCCTCCCACCCCGTTTAGATGTTCAATGCTAACTGACTTTCTTCTTCTCTTCCCCACCACCCCAACTCCCACCCCTCCACAGATTTTCCCCGTTTGGCTACAGTGCCAGAATCCTTCCTAAGGAATCTGAATTCCATCCGTCTCTGCACTTGTTCAAAGTTGTTTCTCTCTTTTAAAAATTCTTTCTTTCTTTCTTTCTTTCTTTCTTTCTTTCTTTCTTTCTTTCTTTCTTTCTTTCCTTGTCTTTCCTTTTCTTTCTTTCTTTCTTTCTTTCTTTCTTTCTTTCTTCCTTTCTTTCCTTGTCTTTCCTTTTCTTTCTTTCTTTCTTTCTTTCTTTCTTTCTGTATAGTTGGGGAGTCTTTCTAAAAATTGTTTCAACTTAAATTTCAGTTTTTCATTGACTTATGCATTTCTTTTTCCCATTGCTTCGGAAAGAAAGGAACACTCGTTTCACCAGGGGAAGCTGGGCTCAACGTTGAGTAATGACCTGCTTCTGCTGGCCCCACCTGGGGCAGTACAATGCTGCCCACAGCCTTTTCCCGCCCGGGCTGCTTGCGAATTAGTCCAGCACTAAACCACCAAGCTGCTCAGGTGTGCCGTGTCGCGTCCCAGACTCGAAAAGATATCCAGGAAAGAGGTGGGGGGGAGCTGCTGGGCTTAGGGTAAGGGGTTAGGCTTAGGGGTTAGGATTCAGGGTTAGGGTTAGGGTTAGGGGTTGGGGTTAGGAGTCAGGGTTAGGGGTTAGGGGTTGGGTTAGGGTTAGGGGTTAGGGGTTAGGGTTAGGGGTTAGGGTTAGGGTTAGGGGTTAGGGTTAGGGGTTAGGGTTAGGGTTCGGGTTTAGGGGTTAGTGTTAGGATTAGGGGTTGGGGTTAGGAGTCAGGGTCAGGGGTTAGGGTTAGGGTTTAGGGTTAGGGGTTGGGGTTAGGAGTCAGGGTTAGGGGTTAGGAGTCAGGGTTAGGGGTTAGGGTTAGGGGTTAGGGTTAGGGTTAGGGTTAGGGTTCGGGTTTAGGGGTTAGTGTTAGGATTAGGGGTTGGGGTTAGGAGTCAGGGTCAGGGGTTAGGGTTAGGTTTAGGGTTAGGGGTTGGGGTTAGGAGTCAGGGTTAGGGGTTAGGAGTCAGGGTTAGGGGTTAGGGTTAGGGGTTAGGGTTAGGGTTAGGGTTAGGGTTCGGGTTTAGGGGTTAGTGTTAGGATTAGGGGTTGGGGTTAGGAGTCAGGGTCAGGGGTTAGGGTTAGGGTTTAGGGTTAGGGGTTGGGGTTAGGAGTCAGGGTTAGGGGTTAGGAGTCAGGGTTAGGGGTTAGGGTTAGGGGTTAGGGTTAGGGTTAGGATTCGGGTTTAGGGGTTAGTGTTAGGATTAGGGGTTGGGGTTAGGAGTCAGGGTCAGGGGTTAGGGTTAGGGTTTAGGGTTAGGGGTTGGGGTTAGGAGTCAGGGTTAGGGGTTAGGAGTCAGGGTTAGGGGTTAGGGTTAGGGGTTAGGGTTAGGGTTAGGGTTAGGGTTCGGGTTTAGGGGTTAGTGTTAGGATTAGGGGTTGGGGTTAGGAGTCAGGGTCAGGGGTTAGGGTCAGGGGTTAGGGGTTAGGGTTAGGAGTCAGGGTTAGGGGTTAGGGGTTAGGGTTAGGGTTAGGGTTAGGGTTAGTGTTAGTGGTTAGGGTTAGGGTTTAGGGGTTACGGTTAGGGTTTAGGGTTAGGGTTAGGGTTAGAGTTAGGCAGCATGCTACTTTCCCTACAAGTTTCCCATAGGTTGGAGAACACTGGAAATGACATCTCTCCCCCCCACCCTCCACCACCATCACCACCCCCACTGCTCTCCATCATTGCCTATCCAGATACAAAGGTGTACCAGACACTGTTGGTAAATTCCACTCACTCACTCCCAGAATACAGATCATTCGATTTTACATTCGTGATTTCTTACCACCTATTTATCATTATTGATTGATTTTGCTCCTCACTTCTCTCTCTGAGATTTGGCTCAGTATCTTGTCAAAATGCAATGTGAACACCTCCAGATGGGACTCCGATGCCCATTGGTTTAGTTGTTTTGTTGAGGTTCTGTGCACATGAAGTCAGAAACGTTCAGTTTTTACACACACACACACACACACACACACACACACACACAGGTTTGAGGCAAAAGCTGTTGAAAACCCTGTTTGTATGCTAAACAGAGCTGTGTGGCAGCACCAGTATTCTATACTCTCTGGAATGCTGTGTTCACCAACGTTCTGAGTTCTCTAGGCCTGCATTTTGGGGACAAAGTCCTGAACTGACTGGTGAAGTGGTGGAAGATTCTCTCTCTCTCTCTCTCTCTCTCTCTCCCTCCTTCTCTCTTTCTCCCTCTCTCCCTCCCACCCTAACCCTTTCTTTTCCAAGGAAGGCAGTCGACCAGCTGCCTGGTTGCACTTAGTCTCTCAGCTCAGGTCGACCAGTTGCATTTGGTCTCAGCGGAGGTCGACCAGTTGCATTTGGTCTCAGCAGAGGTCGACCAGTTGCACTTGGTCTCAGCGGAGGTCGACCAGTTGCACTTGTTCTCAGCGGAGGTCGACCAGTTGCATTTGGGCTCTCAGCTCAGGTCGACCAGTTGCACTTAGTCTCTCGGCGGTGGTCGACCAGCTGCCCGGCGGCAATTGACACACGCTATTTGCCAGCAGGTGTCACTCTTGACCTATTGATTGTCTGCATCCTCTCAGCCTTCTGAAACCTGACCTTCCCTACCCCTCCCCCCACTCTCTTGGCTCCCTCCTTGCCATCTCTGCACCGCTTCTCCTCCCACCCCGTTTAGATGTTCAATGCTAACTGACTTTCTTCTTCTCTTCCCCACCACCCCAACTCCCACCCCTCCACAGATTTTCCCCGTTTGGCTACAGTGCCAGAATCCTTCCTAAGGAATCTGAATTCCATCCGTCTCTGCACTTGTTCAAAGTTGTTTCTCTCTTTTAAAAATTCTTTCTTTCTTTCTTTCTTTCTTTCTTTCTTTCTTTCTTTCTTTCTTTCTTTCCTTGTCTTTCCTTTTCTTTCTTTCTTTCTTTCTTTCTTTCTTTCTTTCTTTCTTTCTTCCTTTCTTTCCTTGTCTTTCCTTTTCTTTCTTTCTTTCTTTCTTTCTTTCTGTATAGTTGGGGAGTCTTTCTAAAAATTGTTTCAACTTAAATTTCAGTTTTTCATTGACTTATGCATTTCTTTTTCCCATTGCTTCGGAAAGAAAGGAACACTCGTTTCACCAGGGGAAGCTGGGCTCAACGTTGAGTAATGACCTGCTTCTGCTGGCCCCACCTGGGGCAGTACAATGCTGCCCACAGCCTTTTCCCGCCCGGGCTGCTTGCGAATTAGTCCAGCACTAAACCACCAAGCTGCTCAGGTGTGCCGTGTCGCGTCCCAGACTCGAAAAGATATCCAGGAAAGAGGTGGGGGGGAGCTGCTGGGCTTAGGGTAAGGGGTTAGGCTTAGGGGTTAGGATTCAGGGTTAGGGTTAGGGTTAGGGGTTGGGGTTAGGAGTCAGGGTTAGGGGTTAGGGGTTGGGTTAGGGTTAGGGGTTAGGGGTTAGGGTTAGGGGTTAGGGTTAGGGTTAGGGGTTAGGGTTAGGGGTTAGGGTTAGGGTTCGGGTTTAGGGGTTAGTGTTAGGATTAGGGGTTGGGGTTAGGAGTCAGGGTCAGGGGTTAGGGTTAGGGTTTAGGGTTAGGGGTTGGGGTTAGGAGTCAGGGTTAGGGGTTAGGAGTCAGGGTTAGGGGTTAGGGTTAGGGGTTAGGGTTAGGGTTAGGGTTAGGGTTCGGGTTTAGGGGTTAGTGTTAGGATTAGGGGTTGGGGTTAGGAGTCAGGGTCAGGGGTTAGGGTTAGGTTTAGGGTTAGGGGTTGGGGTTAGGAGTCAGGGTTAGGGGTTAGGAGTCAGGGTTAGGGGTTAGGGTTAGGGGTTAGGGTTAGGGTTAGGGTTAGGGTTCGGGTTTAGGGGTTAGTGTTAGGATTAGGGGTTGGGGTTAGGAGTCAGGGTCAGGGGTTAGGGTTAGGGTTTAGGGTTAGGGGTTGGGGTTAGGAGTCAGGGTTAGGGGTTAGGAGTCAGGGTTAGGGGTTAGGGTTAGGGGTTAGGGTTAGGGTTAGGATTCGGGTTTAGGGGTTAGTGTTAGGATTAGGGGTTGGGGTTAGGAGTCAGGGTCAGGGGTTAGGGTTAGGGTTTAGGGTTAGGGGTTGGGGTTAGGAGTCAGGGTTAGGGGTTAGGAGTCAGGGTTAGGGGTTAGGGTTAGGGGTTAGGGTTAGGGTTAGGGTTAGGGTTCGGGTTTAGGGGTTAGTGTTAGGATTAGGGGTTGGGGTTAGGAGTCAGGGTCAGGGGTTAGGGTCAGGGGTTAGGGGTTAGGGTTAGGAGTCAGGGTTAGGGGTTAGGGGTTAGGGTTAGGGTTAGGGTTAGGGTTAGTGTTAGTGGTTAGGGTTAGGGTTTAGGGGTTACGGTTAGGGTTTAGGGTTAGGGTTAGGGTTAGAGTTAGGCAGCATGCTACTTTCCCTACAAGTTTCCCATAGGTTGGAGAACACTGGAAATGACATCTCTCCCCCCCACCCTCCACCACCATCACCACCCCCACTGCTCTCCATCATTGCCTATCCAGATACAAAGGTGTACCAGACACTGTTGGTAAATTCCACTCACTCACTCCCAGAATACAGATCATTCGATTTTACATTCGTGATTTCTTACCACCTATTTATCATTATTGATTGATTTTGCTCCTCACTTCTCTCTCTGAGATTTGGCTCAGTATCTTGTCAAAATGCAATGTGAACACCTCCAGATGGGACTCCGATGCCCATTGGTTTAGTTGTTTTGTTGAGGTTCTGTGCACATGAAGTCAGAAACGTTCAGTTTTTACACACACACACACACACACACACACACACACACACAGGTTTGAGGCAAAAGCTGTTGAAAACCCTGTTTGTATGCTAAACAGAGCTGTGTGGCAGCACCAGTATTCTATACTCTCTGGAATGCTGTGTTCACCAACGTTCTGAGTTCTCTAGGCCTGCATTTTGGGGACAAAGTCCTGAACTGACTGGTGAAGTGGTGGAAGATTCTCTCTCTCTCTCTCTCTCTCTCTCTCCCTCCTTCTCTCTTTCTCCCTCTCTCCCTCCCACCCTAACCCTTTCTTTTCCAAGGAAGGCAGTCGACCAGCTGCCTGGTTGCACTTAGTCTCTCAGCTCAGGTCGACCAGTTGCATTTGGTCTCAGCGGAGGTCGACCAGTTGCATTTGGTCTCAGCAGAGGTCGACCAGTTGCACTTGGTCTCAGCGGAGGTCGACCAGTTGCACTTGTTCTCAGCGGAGGTCGACCAGTTGCATTTGGGCTCTCAGCTCAGGTCGACCAGTTGCACTTAGTCTCTCGGCGGTGGTCGACCAGCTGCCCGGCGGCAATTGACACACGCTATTTGCCAGCAGGTGTCACTCTTGACCTATTGATTGTCTGCATCCTCTCAGCCTTCTGAAACCTGACCTTCCCTACCCCTCCCCCCACTCTCTTGGCTCCCTCCTTGCCATCTCTGCACCGCTTCTCCTCCCACCCCGTTTAGATGTTCAATGCTAACTGACTTTCTTCTTCTCTTCCCCACCACCCCAACTCCCACCCCTCCACAGATTTTCCCCGTTTGGCTACAGTGCCAGAATCCTTCCTAAGGAATCTGAATTCCATCCGTCTCTGCACTTGTTCAAAGTTGTTTCTCTCTTTTAAAAATTCTTTCTTTCTTTCTTTCTTTCTTTCTTTCTTTCTTTCTTTCTTTCTTTCTTTCTTTCTTTCTTTCCTTGTCTTTCCTTTTCTTTCTTTCTTTCTTTCTTTCTTTCTTTCTTTCTTTCTTTCTTTCTTCCTTTCTTTCCTTGTCTTTCCTTTTCTTTCTTTCTTTCTTTCTTTCTTTCTGTATAGTTGGGGAGTCTTTCTAAAAATTGTTTCAACTTAAATTTCAGTTTTTCATTGACTTATGCATTTCTTTTTCCCATTGCTTCGGAAAGAAAGGAACACTCGTTTCACCAGGGGAAGCTGGGCTCAACGTTGAGTAATGACCTGCTTCTGCTGGCCCCACCTGGGGCAGTACAATGCTGCCCACAGCCTTTTCCCGCCCGGGCTGCTTGCGAATTAGTCCAGCACTAAACCACCAAGCTGCTCAGGTGTGCCGTGTCGCGTCCCAGACTCGAAAAGATATCCAGGAAAGAGGTGGGGGGGAGCTGCTGGGCTTAGGGTAAGGGGTTAGGCTTAGGGGTTAGGATTCAGGGTTAGGGTTAGGGTTAGGGGTTGGGGTTAGGAGTCAGGGTTAGGGGTTAGGGGTTGGGTTAGGGTTAGGGGTTAGGGGTTAGGGTTAGGGGTTAGGGTTAGGGTTAGGGGTTAGGGTTAGGGGTTAGGGTTAGGGTTCGGGTTTAGGGGTTAGTGTTAGGATTAGGGGTTGGGGTTAGGAGTCAGGGTCAGGGGTTAGGGTTAGGGTTTAGGGTTAGGGGTTGGGGTTAGGAGTCAGGGTTAGGGGTTAGGAGTCAGGGTTAGGGGTTAGGGTTAGGGGTTAGGGTTAGGGTTAGGGTTAGGGTTCGGGTTTAGGGGTTAGTGTTAGGATTAGGGGTTGGGGTTAGGAGTCAGGGTCAGGGGTTAGGGTTAGGTTTAGGGTTAGGGGTTGGGGTTAGGAGTCAGGGTTAGGGGTTAGGAGTCAGGGTTAGGGGTTAGGGTTAGGGGTTAGGGTTAGGGTTAGGGTTAGGGTTCGGGTTTAGGGGTTAGTGTTAGGATTAGGGGTTGGGGTTAGGAGTCAGGGTCAGGGGTTAGGGTTAGGGTTTAGGGTTAGGGGTTGGGGTTAGGAGTCAGGGTTAGGGGTTAGGAGTCAGGGTTAGGGGTTAGGGTTAGGGGTTAGGGTTAGGGTTAGGATTCGGGTTTAGGGGTTAGTGTTAGGATTAGGGGTTGGGGTTAGGAGTCAGGGTCAGGGGTTAGGGTTAGGGTTTAGGGTTAGGGGTTGGGGTTAGGAGTCAGGGTTAGGGGTTAGGAGTCAGGGTTAGGGGTTAGGGTTAGGGGTTAGGGTTAGGGTTAGGGTTAGGGTTCGGGTTTAGGGGTTAGTGTTAGGATTAGGGGTTGGGGTTAGGAGTCAGGGTCAGGGGTTAGGGTCAGGGGTTAGGGGTTAGGGTTAGGAGTCAGGGTTAGGGGTTAGGGGTTAGGGTTAGGGTTAGGGTTAGGGTTAGTGTTAGTGGTTAGGGTTAGGGTTTAGGGGTTACGGTTAGGGTTTAGGGTTAGGGTTAGGGTTAGAGTTAGGCAGCATGCTACTTTCCCTACAAGTTTCCCATAGGTTGGAGAACACTGGAAATGACATCTCTCCCCCCCACCCTCCACCACCATCACCACCCCCACTGCTCTCCATCATTGCCTATCCAGATACAAAGGTGTACCAGACACTGTTGGTAAATTCCACTCACTCACTCCCAGAATACAGATCATTCGATTTTACATTCGTGATTTCTTACCACCTATTTATCATTATTGATTGATTTTGCTCCTCACTTCTCTCTCTGAGATTTGGCTCAGTATCTTGTCAAAATGCAATGTGAACACCTCCAGATGGGACTCCGATGCCCATTGGTTTAGTTGTTTTGTTGAGGTTCTGTGCACATGAAGTCAGAAACGTTCAGTTTTTACACACACACACACACACACACACACACACACACACAGGTTTGAGGCAAAAGCTGTTGAAAACCCTGTTTGTATGCTAAACAGAGCTGTGTGGCAGCACCAGTATTCTATACTCTCTGGAATGCTGTGTTCACCAACGTTCTGAGTTCTCTAGGCCTGCATTTTGGGGACAAAGTCCTGAACTGACTGGTGAAGTGGTGGAAGATTCTCTCTCTCTCTCTCTCTCTCTCTCTCCCTCCTTCTCTCTTTCTCCCTCTCTCCCTCCCACCCTAACCCTTTCTTTTCCAAGGAAGGCAGTCGACCAGCTGCCTGGTTGCACTTAGTCTCTCAGCTCAGGTCGACCAGTTGCATTTGGTCTCAGCGGAGGTCGACCAGTTGCATTTGGTCTCAGCAGAGGTCGACCAGTTGCACTTGGTCTCAGCGGAGGTCGACCAGTTGCACTTGTTCTCAGCGGAGGTCGACCAGTTGCATTTGGGCTCTCAGCTCAGGTCGACCAGTTGCACTTAGTCTCTCGGCGGTGGTCGACCAGCTGCCCGGCGGCAATTGACACACGCTATTTGCCAGCAGGTGTCACTCTTGACCTATTGATTGTCTGCATCCTCTCAGCCTTCTGAAACCTGACCTTCCCTACCCCTCCCCCCACTCTCTTGGCTCCCTCCTTGCCATCTCTGCACCGCTTCTCCTCCCACCCCGTTTAGATGTTCAATGCTAACTGACTTTCTTCTTCTCTTCCCCACCACCCCAACTCCCACCCCTCCACAGATTTTCCCCGTTTGGCTACAGTGCCAGAATCCTTCCTAAGGAATCTGAATTCCATCCGTCTCTGCACTTGTTCAAAGTTGTTTCTCTCTTTTAAAAATTCTTTCTTTCTTTCTTTCTTTCTTTCTTTCTTTCTTTCTTTCTTTCTTTCTTTCTTTCTTTCCTTGTCTTTCCTTTTCTTTCTTTCTTTCTTTCTTTCTTTCTTTCTTTCTTCCTTTCTTTCCTTGTCTTTCCTTTTCTTTCTTTCTTTCTTTCTTTCTTTCTTTCTGTATAGTTGGGGAGTCTTTCTAAAAATTGTTTCAACTTAAATTTCAGTTTTTCATTGACTTATGCATTTCTTTTTCCCATTGCTTCGGAAAGAAAGGAACACTCGTTTCACCAGGGGAAGCTGGGCTCAACGTTGAGTAATGACCTGCTTCTGCTGGCCCCACCTGGGGCAGTACAATGCTGCCCACAGCCTTTTCCCGCCCGGGCTGCTTGCGAATTAGTCCAGCACTAAACCACCAAGCTGCTCAGGTGTGCCGTGTCGCGTCCCAGACTCGAAAAGATATCCAGGAAAGAGGTGGGGGGGAGCTGCTGGGCTTAGGGTAAGGGGTTAGGCTTAGGGGTTAGGATTCAGGGTTAGGGTTAGGGTTAGGGGTTGGGGTTAGGAGTCAGGGTTAGGGGTTAGGGGTTGGGTTAGGGTTAGGGGTTAGGGGTTAGGGTTAGGGGTTAGGGTTAGGGTTAGGGGTTAGGGTTAGGGGTTAGGGTTAGGGTTCGGGTTTAGGGGTTAGTGTTAGGATTAGGGGTTGGGGTTAGGAGTCAGGGTCAGGGGTTAGGGTTAGGGTTTAGGGTTAGGGGTTGGGGTTAGGAGTCAGGGTTAGGGGTTAGGAGTCAGGGTTAGGGGTTAGGGTTAGGGGTTAGGGTTAGGGTTAGGGTTAGGGTTCGGGTTTAGGGGTTAGTGTTAGGATTAGGGGTTGGGGTTAGGAGTCAGGGTCAGGGGTTAGGGTTAGGTTTAGGGTTAGGGGTTGGGGTTAGGAGTCAGGGTTAGGGGTTAGGAGTCAGGGTTAGGGGTTAGGGTTAGGGGTTAGGGTTAGGGTTAGGGTTAGGGTTCGGGTTTAGGGGTTAGTGTTAGGATTAGGGGTTGGGGTTAGGAGTCAGGGTCAGGGGTTAGGGTTAGGGTTTAGGGTTAGGGGTTGGGGTTAGGAGTCAGGGTTAGGGGTTAGGAGTCAGGGTTAGGGGTTAGGGTTAGGGGTTAGGGTTAGGGTTAGGATTCGGGTTTAGGGGTTAGTGTTAGGATTAGGGGTTGGGGTTAGGAGTCAGGGTCAGGGGTTAGGGTTAGGGTTTAGGGTTAGGGGTTGGGGTTAGGAGTCAGGGTTAGGGGTTAGGAGTCAGGGTTAGGGGTTAGGGTTAGGGGTTAGGGTTAGGGTTAGGGTTAGGGTTCGGGTTTAGGGGTTAGTGTTAGGATTAGGGGTTGGGGTTAGGAGTCAGGGTCAGGGGTTAGGGTCAGGGGTTAGGGGTTAGGGTTAGGAGTCAGGGTTAGGGGTTAGGGGTTAGGGTTAGGGTTAGGGTTAGGGTTAGTGTTAGTGGTTAGGGTTAGGGTTTAGGGGTTACGGTTAGGGTTTAGGGTTAGGGTTAGGGTTAGAGTTAGGCAGCATGCTACTTTCCCTACAAGTTTCCCATAGGTTGGAGAACACTGGAAATGACATCTCTCCCCCCCACCCTCCACCACCATCACCACCCCCACTGCTCTCCATCATTGCCTATCCAGATACAAAGGTGTACCAGACACTGTTGGTAAATTCCACTCACTCACTCCCAGAATACAGATCATTCGATTTTACATTCGTGATTTCTTACCACCTATTTATCATTATTGATTGATTTTGCTCCTCACTTCTCTCTCTGAGATTTGGCTCAGTATCTTGTCAAAATGCAATGTGAACACCTCCAGATGGGACTCCGATGCCCATTGGTTTAGTTGTTTTGTTGAGGTTCTGTGCACATGAAGTCAGAAACGTTCAGTTTTTACACACACACACACACACACACACACACACACACACAGGTTTGAGGCAAAAGCTGTTGAAAACCCTGTTTGTATGCTAAACAGAGCTGTGTGGCAGCACCAGTATTCTATACTCTCTGGAATGCTGTGTTCACCAACGTTCTGAGTTCTCTAGGCCTGCATTTTGGGGACAAAGTCCTGAACTGACTGGTGAAGTGGTGGAAGATTCTCTCTCTCTCTCTCTCTCTCTCTCTCCCTCCTTCTCTCTTTCTCCCTCTCTCCCTCCCACCCTAACCCTTTCTTTTCCAAGGAAGGCAGTCGACCAGCTGCCTGGTTGCACTTAGTCTCTCAGCTCAGGTCGACCAGTTGCATTTGGTCTCAGCGGAGGTCGACCAGTTGCATTTGGTCTCAGCAGAGGTCGACCAGTTGCACTTGGTCTCAGCGGAGGTCGACCAGTTGCACTTGTTCTCAGCGGAGGTCGACCAGTTGCATTTGGGCTCTCAGCTCAGGTCGACCAGTTGCACTTAGTCTCTCGGCGGTGGTCGACCAGCTGCCCGGCGGCAATTGACACACGCTATTTGCCAGCAGGTGTCACTCTTGACCTATTGATTGTCTGCATCCTCTCAGCCTTCTGAAACCTGACCTTCCCTACCCCTCCCCCCACTCTCTTGGCTCCCTCCTTGCCATCTCTGCACCGCTTCTCCTCCCACCCCGTTTAGATGTTCAATGCTAACTGACTTTCTTCTTCTCTTCCCCACCACCCCAACTCCCACCCCTCCACAGATTTTCCCCGTTTGGCTACAGTGCCAGAATCCTTCCTAAGGAATCTGAATTCCATCCGTCTCTGCACTTGTTCAAAGTTGTTTCTCTCTTTTAAAAATTCTTTCTTTCTTTCTTTCTTTCTTTCTTTCTTTCTTTCTTTCTTTCTTTCTTTCTTTCTTTCCTTGTCTTTCCTTTTCTTTCTTTCTTTCTTTCTTTCTTTCTTTCTTTCTTCCTTTCTTTCCTTGTCTTTCCTTTTCTTTCTTTCTTTCTTTCTTTCTTTCTTTCTGTATAGTTGGGGAGTCTTTCTAAAAATTGTTTCAACTTAAATTTCAGTTTTTCATTGACTTATGCATTTCTTTTTCCCATTGCTTCGGAAAGAAAGGAACACTCGTTTCACCAGGGGAAGCTGGGCTCAACGTTGAGTAATGACCTGCTTCTGCTGGCCCCACCTGGGGCAGTACAATGCTGCCCACAGCCTTTTCCCGCCCGGGCTGCTTGCGAATTAGTCCAGCACTAAACCACCAAGCTGCTCAGGTGTGCCGTGTCGCGTCCCAGACTCGAAAAGATATCCAGGAAAGAGGTGGGGGGGAGCTGCTGGGCTTAGGGTAAGGGGTTAGGCTTAGGGGTTAGGATTCAGGGTTAGGGTTAGGGTTAGGGGTTGGGGTTAGGAGTCAGGGTTAGGGGTTAGGGGTTGGGTTAGGGTTAGGGGTTAGGGGTTAGGGTTAGGGGTTAGGGTTAGGGTTAGGGGTTAGGGGTTAGGGTTAGGGGTTAGGGTTAGGGTTCGGGTTTAGGGGTTAGTGTTAGGATTAGGGGTTGGGGTTAGGAGTCAGGGTCAGGGGTTAGGGTTAGGGTTTAGGGTTAGGGGTTGGGGTTAGGAGTCAGGGTTAGGGGTTAGGAGTCAGGGTTAGGGGTTAGGGTTAGGGGTTAGGGTTAGGGTTAGGGTTCGGGTTTAGGGGTTAGTGTTAGGATTAGGGGTTGGGGTTAGGAGTCAGGGTCAGGGGTTAGGGTTAGGGTTTAGGGTTAGGGGTTGGGGTTAGGAGTCAGGGTTAGGGGTTAGGAGTCAGGGTTAGGGGTTAGGGTTAGGGGTTAGGGTTAGGGTTAGGGTTAGGGTTCGGGTTTAGGGGTTAGTGTTAGGATTAGGGGTTGGGGTTAGGAGTCAGGGTCAGGGGTTAGGGTCAGGGGTTAGGGGTTAGGGTTAGGAGTCAGGGTTAGGGGTTAGGGGTTAGGGTTAGGGTTAGTGTTAGTGGTTAGGGTTAGGGTTTAGGGGTTACGGTTAGGGTTTAGGGTTAGGGTTAGGGTTAGAGTTAGGCAGCATGCTACTTTCCCTACAAGTTTCCCATAGGTTGGAGAACACTGGAAATGACATCTCTCCCCCCCACCCTCCACCACCATCACCACCCCCACTGCTCTCCATCATTGCCTATCCAGATACAAAGGTGTACCAGACACTGTTGGTAAATTCCACTCACTCACTCCCAGAATACAGATCATTCGATTTTACATTCGTGATTTCTTACCACCTATTTATCATTATTGATTGATTTTGCTCCTCACTTCTCTCTCTGAGATTTGGCTCAGTATCTTGTCAAAATGCAATGTGAACACCTCCAGATGGGACTCCGATGCCCATTGGTTTAGTTGTTTTGTTGAGGTTCTGTGCACATGAAGTCAGAAACGTTCAGTTTTTACACACACACACACACACACACACACACACACACAGGTTTGAGGCAAAAGCTGTTGAAAACCCTGTTTGTATGCTAAACAGAGCTGTGTGGCAGCACCAGTATTCTATACTCTCTGGAATGCTGTGTTCACCAACGTTCTGAGTTCTCTAGGCCTGCATTTTGGGGACAAAGTCCTGAACTGACTGGTGAAGTGGTGGAAGATTCTCTCTCTCTCTCTCTCTCTCTCTCTCCCTCCTTCTCTCTTTCTCCCTCTCTCCCTCCCACCCTAACCCTTTCTTTTCCAAGGAAGGCAGTCGACCAGCTGCCTGGTTGCACTTAGTCTCTCAGCTCAGGTCGACCAGTTGCATTTGGTCTCAGCGGAGGTCGACCAGTTGCATTTGGTCTCAGCAGAGGTCGACCAGTTGCACTTGGTCTCAGCGGAGGTCGACCAGTTGCACTTGTTCTCAGCGGAGGTCGACCAGTTGCATTTGGGCTCTCAGCTCAGGTCGACCAGTTGCACTTAGTCTCTCGGCGGTGGTCGACCAGCTGCCCGGCGGCAATTGACACACGCTATTTGCCAGCAGGTGTCACTCTTGACCTATTGATTGTCTGCATCCTCTCAGCCTTCTGAAACCTGACCTTCCCTACCCCTCCCCCCACTCTCTTGGCTCCCTCCTTGCCATCTCTGCACCGCTTCTCCTCCCACCCCGTTTAGATGTTCAATGCTAACTGACTTTCTTCTTCTCTTCCCCACCACCCCAACTCCCACCCCTCCACAGATTTTCCCCGTTTGGCTACAGTGCCAGAATCCTTCCTAAGGAATCTGAATTCCATCCGTCTCTGCACTTGTTCAAAGTTGTTTCTCTCTTTTAAAAATTCTTTCTTTCTTTCTTTCTTTCTTTCTTTCTTTCTTTCTTTCTTTCTTTCTTTCTTTCTTTCCTTGTCTTTCCTTTTCTTTCTTTCTTTCTTTCTTTCTTTCTTTCTTTCTTTCTTTCTTCCTTTCTTTCCTTGTCTTTCCTTTTCTTTCTTTCTTTCTTTCTTTCTTTCTGTATAGTTGGGGAGTCTTTCTAAAAATTGTTTCAACTTAAATTTCAGTTTTTCATTGACTTATGCATTTCTTTTTCCCATTGCTTCGGAAAGAAAGGAACACTCGTTTCACCAGGGGAAGCTGGGCTCAACGTTGAGTAATGACCTGCTTCTGCTGGCCCCACCTGGGGCAGTACAATGCTGCCCACAGCCTTTTCCCGCCCGGGCTGCTTGCGAATTAGTCCAGCACTAAACCACCAAGCTGCTCAGGTGTGCCGTGTCGCGTCCCAGACTCGAAAAGATATCCAGGAAAGAGGTGGGGGGGAGCTGCTGGGCTTAGGGTAAGGGGTTAGGCTTAGGGGTTAGGATTCAGGGTTAGGGTTAGGGTTAGGGGTTGGGGTTAGGAGTCAGGGTTAGGGGTTAGGGGTTGGGTTAGGGTTAGGGGTTAGGGGTTAGGGTTAGGGGTTAGGGTTAGGGTTAGGGGTTAGGGTTAGGGGTTAGGGTTAGGGTTCGGGTTTAGGGGTTAGTGTTAGGATTAGGGGTTGGGGTTAGGAGTCAGGGTCAGGGGTTAGGGTTAGGGTTTAGGGTTAGGGGTTGGGGTTAGGAGTCAGGGTTAGGGGTTAGGAGTCAGGGTTAGGGGTTAGGGTTAGGGGTTAGGGTTAGGGTTAGGGTTAGGGTTCGGGTTTAGGGGTTAGTGTTAGGATTAGGGGTTGGGGTTAGGAGTCAGGGTCAGGGGTTAGGGTTAGGTTTAGGGTTAGGGGTTGGGGTTAGGAGTCAGGGTTAGGGGTTAGGAGTCAGGGTTAGGGGTTAGGGTTAGGGGTTAGGGTTAGGGTTAGGGTTAGGGTTCGGGTTTAGGGGTTAGTGTTAGGATTAGGGGTTGGGGTTAGGAGTCAGGGTCAGGGGTTAGGGTCAGGGGTTAGGGGTTAGGGTTAGGAGTCAGGGTTAGGGGTTAGGGGTTAGGGTTAGGGTTAGTGTTAGTGGTTAGGGTTAGGGTTTAGGGGTTACGGTTAGGGTTTAGGGTTAGGGTTAGGGTTAGAGTTAGGCAGCATGCTACTTTCCCTACAAGTTTCCCATAGGTTGGAGAACACTGGAAATGACATCTCTCCCCCCCACCCTCCACCACCATCACCACCCCCACTGCTCTCCATCATTGCCTATCCAGATACAAAGGTGTACCAGACACTGTTGGTAAATTCCACTCACTCACTCCCAGAATACAGATCATTCGATTTTACATTCGTGATTTCTTACCACCTATTTATCATTATTGATTGATTTTGCTCCTCACTTCTCTCTCTGAGATTTGGCTCAGTATCTTGTCAAAATGCAATGTGAACACCTCCAGATGGGACTCCGATGCCCATTGGTTTAGTTGTTTTGTTGAGGTTCTGTGCACATGAACTCAGAAACGTTCAGTTTTTACACACACACACACACACACACACACACACACAGAGGTTTGAGGCAAAAGCTGTTGCAAACCCTGTTTGTATGCTAAACAGAGCTGTGTGGCACTGAGGACCAGTATTCTATACTCTCTGGAATGCTGTGTTCACCAACGTTCTGAGTTCTCTTGGCCTGCATTTTGGGGACAAAGTCCTGAACTGACTGGTGAAGTGGTGGAAGATTCTCTCTCTCTCTCTCTCTCTCTCTCTCTCTCTCTCTCTCTCTCTCTCTGCCCCTCTCTCCCTCTCTCCCTCCTTCTCTCTTTCTCCCTCTCTCCCTCCCTCCCACCCTAACCCTTTCTTTTCCAAGGAAGGCAGTCGACCAGCTGCCTGGTTGCACTCAGTCTCTCAGCTCAGGTTGACCAGTTGCATTTGGTCTCAGCGGAGGTCGACCAGTTGCATTTGTGCTCTCAGCTCAGGTCGACCAGTTGCACTTAGTCTCCCGGCGGTGGTCGACCAGCTGCCCGGCGGCAATTGACACACGCTATGTGCCAGCAGGTGTCACTCTTGACCTATTGATTGTCTGCATCCTCTCAGCCTTCTGAAACCTGACCTTCCCTACCCCTCCCCCCACTCTCTTGGCTCCCTCCTTGCCATCTCGGCACCGCTTCTCCTCCCACCCCGTTTACATGTTCAATGCTAACTGACTTTCTTCTTTTCTTCCCCACCACCCCAACTCCCACCCCTCCACAGATTTTCCCCATTGGACTACAGTGCTAGAATCCTTCCTAAGGAATCTGAATTCCATCCGTCTCTGCACTTGTTCAACGTTGTTTCTCTCTTTTAAAAATTCTTTTTCTTTCTTTCTTTCTTTCTTCCTTTCTTTCTTTCTTCCTTCCTTTCTTTCTTTCTTTCCTTGTCTTTCCTTTTCTTTCTTTCTTTCTTTCTTTCTTTCTTTCTTTCTTTCTTTCTTTCTTTCTTTTTTTCTTTCTGTATAGTTGGGGAGTCTTTCTAAAAATTGTTTCAACTTAAATTTCAGTTTTTCATTGACTTATGCATTTCTTTTTCCCCTTGCTTCAGAAAGAAAGGAACACTCGTTTCACCAGGGGAAGCTGGGCTCAACGTTGAGTAATGACCTGCTTCTGCTGGGGCAGTACAATGCTGCCCACAGCCTTTTCCCGCCCGGGCTGCTTGCGAATTAGTCCAACACTAAACCACCAAGATGCTCAGGTGTGCCGTGTCGCGTCCCAGACTCGAAAAGATATCCAGGAAAGAGGTGGGGGGGGGCTGCTGGGCTTAGGGTAAGGGGTAAGGGTTGGGGATAGGAGTCAGGGTTAGGGTTAGGGTTAGGGGTTGGGGTTAGGAGTCAGGGTTAGGGGTTAGGGGTTAGGGTTAGGGGTTCGGCGTTGGGGTTAGGGGTTAGGGTTAGGGGTTAGGGTTAGGAGTCAGGGTTAGGGTTTAGGGTTAGGGTTAGGGTTTAGGGGTTAGGGTGAGGGTTAGGGGTTAGGAGTCAGGGTTAGGGGTTAGGGTTAGGGTTAGGGTTTAGGGGTTAGGGTTAGGGGTTGGGGTTAGGGGTTAGGGTTAGGGGTTAGGGTTAGGGGTTGGGGTTAAAGTTAGGGGTTAGGGTTAGGGGTTAGGGTTAGGAGTCAGGGTTAGGGTTTAGGGTTAGGGTTAGGGTTTAGGGGTTAGGGTGAGGGTTAGGGGTTAGGAGTCAGGGTTAGGGGTTAGGGTTAGGGGTTATGGTTAGGGGTTAGGGTTAGGGTTAGGGTTAGGGGTTAGGGTTAGGGGTTGGGGTTAGGGTTAGAGGTTAGGGTTAGGGGTTAGGGTTAGGAGTCAGGGTTAGGGTTAGTGGTTAGGGTTAGGGTTAGGGTTAGGGTTAGTGTTAGGGTTAGGGGTTAGGGTTCAGGTTTACGGGTTAGTGTTAGGATTAGGGGTTGGGGTTAGGAGTCAGGGTCAGGGGTTAGGGTTAGGGGTTAGGGGTTAGGGTTAGAGTTAGGCAGCATGCTACTTTCCCTACAAGTTTCCCATAGGTTGGAGAACACTGGAAATGACATCTCTCCCCCCCACCCTCCACCACCATCACCACCCCCACTGCTCTCCATCATTGCCTATCCAGATACAAAGGTGTACCAGACACTGTTGGTAAATTCCACTCACTCACTCCCAGAATACAGATCATTCGATTTTACATTCGTGATTTCTTACCACCTATTTATCATTATTGATTGATTTTGCTCCTCACTTCTCTCTCTGAGATTTGGCTCAGTATCTTGTCAAAATGCAATGTGAACACCTCCAGATGGGACTCCGATGCCCATTGGTTTAGTTGTTTTGTTGAGGTTCTGTGCACATGAACTCAGAAACGTTCAGTTTTTACACACACACACACACACACACACACACACACACAGAGGTTTGAGGCAAAAGCTGTTGCAAACCCTGTTTGTATGCTAAACAGAGCTGTGTGGCACTGAGGACCAGTATTCTATACTCTCTGGAATGCTGTGTTCACCAACGTTCTGAGTTCTCTTGGCCTGCATTTTGGGGACAAAGTCCTGAACTGACTGGTGAAGTGGTGGAAGATTCTCTCTCTCTCTCTCTCTCTCTCTCTCTCTCTCTCTCTCTCTGCCCCTCTCTCCCTCTCTCCCTCCTTCTCTCTTTCTCCCTCTCTCCCTCCCTCCCACCCTAACCCTTTCTTTCCAAGGAAGGCAGTCGACCAGCTGCCTGGTTGCACTCAGTCTCTCAGCTCAGGTTGACCAGTTGCATTTGGTCTCAGCGGAGGTCGACCAGTTGCA
>NW_026701373.1:2500-17500 GCF_030435755.1 Ochotona princeps | reverse complement strand
CTTTCTTTCCTTTCTTTCTTTCTTCCTTCCTTTCTTTCTTTCTTTCCTTGTCTTTCCTTTTCTTTCTTTCTTTCTTTCTTTCTCTTTCTTTCTTTCTTTCTTTCTGTATAGTTGGGGAGTCTTTCTAAAAATTGTTTCAACTTAAATTTCAGTTTTTCATTGACTTATGCATTTCTTTTTCCCCTTGCTTCAGAAAGAAAGGAACACTCGTTTCACCAGGGGAAGCTGGGCTCAACGTTGAGTAATGACCTGCTTCTGCTGGGGCAGTACAATGCTGCCCACAGCCTTTTCCCGCCCGGGCTGCTTGCGAATTAGTCCAACACTAAACCACCAAGATGCTCAGGTGTGCCGTGTCGCGTCCCAGACTCGAAAAGATATCCAGGAAAGAGGTGGGGGGGGGGGCTGCTGGGCTTAGGGTAAGGGGTAAGGGTTGGGGATAGGAGTCAGGGTTAGGGTTAGGGTTAGGGGTTGGGGTTAGGAGTCAGGGTTAGGGGTTAGGGGTTAGGGTTAGGGGTTCGGCGTTGGGGTTAGGGTTAGGGTTAGGGGTTAGGGTTAGGAGTCAGGGTTAGGGTTTAGGGTTAGGGTTAGGGTTTAGGGGTTAGGGTGAGGGTTAGGGGTTAGGAGTCAGGGTTAGGGGTTAGGGTTAGGGTTTAGGGGTTAGGGTTAGGGGTTGGGTTAGGGGTTAGGGTTAGGGGTTAGGGTTAGGGGTTGGGGTTAGAGTTAGGGGTTAGGGTTAGGGGTTAGGGTTAGGAGTCAGGGTTAGGGTTTAGGGTTAGGGTTAGGGTTTAGGGGTTAGGGTGAGGGTTAGGGGTTAGGAGTCAGGGTTAGGGGTTAGGGTTAGGGGTTATGGTTAGGGGTTAGGGTTAGGGTTAGGGTTAGGGGTTAGGGTTAGGGGTTGGGGTTAGGGTTAGAGGTTAGGGTTAGGGTTAGGGTTAGGAGTCAGGGTTAGGGTTAGTGGTTAGGGTTAGGGTTAGGGTTAGTGTTAGGGTTAGGGGTTAGGGTTCAGGTTTACGGGTTAGTGTTAGGATTAGGGGTTGGGGTTAGGAGTCAGGTCAGGGGTTAGGGTTAGGGGTTAGGGGTTAGGGTTAGAGTTAGGCAGCATGCTACTTTCCCTACAAGTTTCCCATAGGTTGGAGAACACTGGAAATGACATCTCTCCCCCCCCACCCTCCACCACCATCACCACCCCCACTGCTCTCCATCATTGCCTATCCAGATACAAAGGTGTACCAGACACTGTTGGTAAATTCCACTCACTCACTCCCAGAATACAGATCATTCGATTTTACATTCGTGATTTCTTACCACCTATTTATCATTATTGATTGATTTTGCTCCTCACTTCTCTCTCTGATGCTTTGGCTCAGTATCTTGTCAAAATGCAATGTGAACACCTCCAGATGGGACTCCGATGCCCATTGGTTTAGTTGTTTTGTTGAGGTTCTGTGCACATGAAGTCAGAAACGTTCAGTTTTTACACACACACACACACACACACACACACACACACACACACACAGGTTTGAGGCAAAAGCTGTTGAAAACCCTGTTTGTATGCTAAACAGAGCTGTGTGGCACTGAGGACCAGTATTCTATACTCTCTGGAATGCTGTGTTCACCAACGTTCTGAGTTCTCTAGGCCTGCATTTTGGGGACAAAGTCCTGAACTGACTGGTGAAGTGGTGGAAGATTCTCTCTCTCTCTCTCTCTATCTCTCTCTCTCTCGGCCCCCTCTCCCTCTCTCCCTCTCTCCCTCCCACCCTAACCCTTTCTTTTCCAAGGAAGGCAGTCGACCAGCTGCCCGGTTGCACTTAGTCTCTCCGCTCAGGTCGACCAGTTGCACTTAGTCTGTCAGCTCAGGTCGACCAGTTGCACTTAGTCTGTCAGCTCAGGTCGACCAGTTGCATTTGGTCTCAGCGGAGGTCGACCAGTTGCATTTGGTCTCTCAGCTCAGGTCGACCAGTTGCACTTAGTCTCTCGGCGGTGGTCGACCAGCTGCCCGGCGGCAATTGACACACGCTATTTGCCAGCAGGTGTCACTCTTGACCTATTGATTGTCTGCATCCTCTCAGCCTTCTGAAACCTGACCTTCCCTACCCCTCCCCCCACTCTCTTGGCTCCCTCCTTGCCATCTCTGCACCGCTTCTCCTCCCACCCCGTTTAGATGTTCAATGCTAACTGACTTTCTTCTTTTCTTCCCCACCACCCCAACTCCCACCCCTCCACAGATTTTCCCCGTTTGGCTACAGTGCCAGAATCCTTCCTAAGGAATCTGAATTCCATCCGTCTCTGCACTTGTTCAACGTTGTTTCTCTCTTTTAAAAATTCTTTCTTTCTTTCTTTCTTTCTTTCTTTCTTTCTTTCTTTCTTCCTTTCTTTCTTTCTTTCCTTGTCTTTCCTTTTCTTTCTTTCTTTCTTTCTTTCTTTCTTTCTTTCTTTCTTTCTTTCTTTCTTTCTGTATAGTTGGGGAGTCTTTCTAAAAATTGTTTCAACTTAAATTTCAGTTTTTCATTGACTTATGCATTTCTTTTTCCCATTGCTTCAGAAAGAAAGGAACACTCGTTTCACCAGGGGAAGCTGGGCTCAACGTTGAGTAATGACCTGCTTCTGCTGGGGCAGTACAATGCTGCCCACAGCCTTTTCCCGCCCGGGCTGCTTGCGAATTAGTCCAGCACTAAACCACCAAGCTGCTCAGGTGTGCCGTGTCGCGTCCCAGACTCGAAAAGATATCCAGGAAAGAGTTGGGGGTGGAGCTGCTGGGCTTAGGGTAAGGGGTTAGGGTTAGGGGCTAGAATAAGGGTTAGGGTTAGGGTTAGGGTTAGGGTTAGGGTTAGGGTTAGGGTTAGGGTTAGGTTAGGGTTAGGGTTAGGGTTAGGGTTAGGGTTAGGGTTAGGGTTAGGGTTAGGGTTAGGGTTAGGGTTAGGGTTAGGGTTAGGGTTAGGGTTAGGGTTAGGGTTAGGGTTAGGGTTAGGGTTAGGGTTAGGGTTAGGGTTAGGGTTAGGGTTAGGGTTAGGGTTAGGGTTAGGGTTAGGGTTAGGGTTAGGGTTAGGGTTAGGGTTAGGGTTAGGGTTAGGGTTAGGGTTAGGGTTAGGGTTAGGGTTAGGGTTAGGGTTAGGGTTAGGGTTAGGGTTAGGGTTAGGGTTAGGGTTAGGGTTAGGGTTAGGGTTAGGGTTAGGGTTAGGGTTAGGGTTAGGGTTAGGGTTAGGGTTAGGGTTAGGGTTAGGGTTAGGGTTAGGGTTAGGGTTAGGGTTAGGGTTAGGGTTAGGGTTAGGGTTAGGGTTAGGGTTAGGGTTAGGGTTAGGGTTAGGGTTAGGGTTAGGGTTAGGGTTAGGGTTAGGGTTAGGGTTAGGGTTAGGGTTAGGGTTAGGGTTAGGGTTAGGGTTAGGGTTAGGGTTAGGGTTAGGGTTAGGGTTAGGGTTAGGGTTAGGGTTAGGGTTAGGGTTAGGGTTAGGGTTAGGGTTAGGGTTAGGGTTAGGGTTAGGGTTAGGGTTAGGGTTAGGGTTAGGGTTAGGGTTAGGGTTAGGGTTAGGGTTAGGGTTAGGGTTAGGGTTAGGGTTAGGGTTAGGGTTAGGGTTAGGGTTAGGGTTAGGGTTAGGGTTAGGGTTAGGGTTAGGGTTAGGGTTAGGGTTAGGGTTAGGGTTAGGGTTAGGGTTAGGGTTAGGGTTAGGGTTAGGGTTAGGGTTAGGGTTAGGGTTAGGGTTAGGGTTAGGGTTAGGGTTAGGGTTAGGGTTAGGGTTAGGGTTAGGGTTAGGGTTAGGGTTAGGGTTAGGGTTAGGGTTAGGGTTAGGGTTAGGGTTAGGGTTAGGGTTAGGGTTAGGGTTAGGGTTAGGGTTAGGGTTAGGGTTAGGGTTAGGGTTAGGGTTAGGGTTAGGGTTAGGGTTAGGGTTAGGGTTAGGGTTAGGGTTAGGGTTAGGGTTAGGGTTAGGGTTAGGGTTAGGGTTAGGGTTAGGGTTAGGGTTAGGGTTAGGGTTAGGGTTAGGGTTAGGGTTAGGGTTAGGGTTAGGGTTAGGGTTAGGGTTAGGGTTAGGGTTAGGGTTAGGGTTAGGGTTAGGGTTAGGGTTAGGGTTAGGGTTAGGGTTAGGGTTAGGGTTAGGGTTAGGGTTAGGGTTAGGGTTAGGGTTAGGGTTAGGGTTAGGGTTAGGGTTAGGGTTAGGGTTAGGGTTAGGGTTAGGGTTAGGGTTAGGGTTAGGGTTAGGGTTAGGGTTAGGGTTAGGGTTAGGGTTAGGGTTAGGGTTAGGGTTAGGGTTAGGGTTAGGGTTAGGGTTAGGGTTAGGGTTAGGGTTAGGGTTAGGGTTAGGGTTAGGGTTAGGGTTAGGGTTAGGGTTAGGGTTAGGGTTAGGGTTAGGGTTAGGGTTAGGGTTAGGGTTAGGGTTAGGGTTAGGGTTAGGGTTAGGGTTAGGGTTAGGGTTAGGGTTAGGGTTAGGGTTAGGGTTAGGGTTAGGGTTAGGGTTAGGGTTAGGGTTAGGGTTAGGGTTAGGGTTAGGGTTAGGGTTAGGGTTAGGGTTAGGGTTAGGGTTAGGGTTAGGGTTAGGGTTAGGGTTAGGGTTAGGGTTAGGGTTAGGGTTAGGGTTAGGGTTAGGGTTAGGGTTAGGGTTAGGGTTAGGGTTAGGGTTAGGGTTAGGGTTAGGGTTAGGGTTAGGGTTAGGGTTAGGGTTAGGGTTAGGGTTAGGGTTAGGGTTAGGGTTAGGGTTAGGGTTAGGGTTAGGGTTAGGGTTAGGGTTAGGGTTAGGGTTAGGGTTAGGGTTAGGGTTAGGGTTAGGGTTAGGGTTAGGGTTAGGGTTAGGGTTAGGGTTAGGGTTAGGGTTAGGGTTAGGGTTAGGGTTAGGGTTAGGGTTAGGGTTAGGGTTAGGGTTAGGGTTAGGGTTAGGGTTAGGGTTAGGGTTAGGGTTAGGGTTAGGGTTAGGGTTAGGGTTAGGGTTAGGGTTAGGGTTAGGGTTAGGGTTAGGGTTAGGGTTAGGGTTAGGGTTAGGGTTAGGGTTAGGGTTAGGGTTAGGGTTAGGGTTAGGGTTAGGGTTAGGGTTAGGGTTAGGGTTAGGGTTAGGGTTAGGGTTAGGGTTAGGGTTAGGGTTAGGGTTAGGGTTAGGGTTAGGGTTAGGGTTAGGGTTAGGGTTAGGGTTAGGGTTAGGGTTAGGGTTAGGGTTAGGGTTAGGGTTAGGGTTAGGGTTAGGGTTAGGGTTAGGGTTAGGGTTAGGGTTAGGGTTAGGGTTAGGGTTAGGGTTAGGGTTAGGGTTAGGTTAGGGTTAGGGTTAGGGTTAGGGTTAGGGTTAGGGTTAGGGTTAGGGTTAGGGTTAGGGTTAGGGTTAGGGTTAGGGTTAGGGTTAGGGTTAGGGTTAGGGTTAGGGTTAGGGTTAGGGTTAGGGTTAGGGTTAGGGTTAGGGTTAGGGTTAGGGTTAGGGTTAGGGTTAGGGTTAGGGTTAGGGTTAGGGTTAGGGTTAGGGTTAGGGTTAGGGTTAGGGTTAGGGTTAGGGTTAGGGTTAGGGTTAGGGTTAGGGTTAGGGTTAGGGTTAGGGTTAGGGTTAGGGTTAGGGTTAGGGTTAGGGTTAGGGTTAGGGTTAGGGTTAGGGTTAGGGTTAGGGTTAGGGTTAGGGTTAGGGTTAGGGTTAGGGTTAGGGTTAGGGTTAGGGTTAGGGTTAGGGTTAGGGTTAGGGTTAGGGTTAGGGTTAGGGTTAGGGTTAGGGTTAGGGTTAGGGTTAGGGTTAGGGTTAGGGTTAGGGTTAGGGTTAGGGTTAGGGTTAGGGTTAGGGTTAGGGTTAGGGTTAGGGTTAGGGTTAGGGTTAGGGTTAGGGTTAGGGTTAGGGTTAGGGTTAGGGTTAGGGTTAGGGTTAGGGTTAGGGTTAGGGTTAGGGTTAGGGTTAGGGTTAGGGTTAGGGTTAGGGTTAGGGTTAGGGTTAGGGTTAGGGTTAGGGTTAGGGTTAGGGTTAGGGTTAGGGTTAGGGTTAGGGTTAGGGTTAGGGTTAGGGTTAGGGTTAGGGTTAGGGTTAGGGTTAGGGTTAGGGTTAGGGTTAGGGTTAGGGTTAGGGTTAGGGTTAGGGTTAGGGTTAGGGTTAGGGTTAGGGTTAGGGTTAGGGTTAGGGTTAGGGTTAGGGTTAGGGTTAGGGTTAGGGTTAGGGTTAGGGTTAGGGTTAGGGTTAGGGTTAGGGTTAGGGTTAGGGTTAGGGTTAGGGTTAGGGTTAGGGTTAGGGTTAGGGTTAGGGTTAGGGTTAGGGTTAGGGTTAGGGTTAGGGTTAGGGTTAGGGTTAGGGTTAGGGTTAGGGTTAGGGTTAGGGTTAGGGTTAGGGTTAGGGTTAGGGTTAGGGTTAGGGTTAGGGTTAGGGTTAGGGTTAGGGTTAGGGTTAGGGTTAGGGTTAGGGTTAGGGTTAGGGTTAGGGTTAGGGTTAGGGTTAGGGTTAGGGTTAGGGTTAGGGTTAGGGTTAGGGTTAGGGTTAGGGTTAGGGTTAGGGTTAGGGTTAGGGTTAGGGTTAGGGTTAGGGTTAGGGTTAGGGTTAGGGTTAGGGTTAGGGTTAGGGTTAGGGTTAGGGTTAGGGTTAGGGTTAGGGTTAGGGTTAGGGTTAGGGTTAGGGTTAGGGTTAGGGTTAGGTTAGGGTTAGGGTTAGGGTTAGGGTTAGGGTTAGGGTTAGGGTTAGGGTTAGGGTTAGGGTTAGGGTTAGGGTTAGGGTTAGGGTTAGGGTTAGGGTTAGGGTTAGGGTTAGGGTTAGGGTTAGGGTTAGGGTTAGGGTTAGGGTTAGGGTTAGGGTTAGGGTTAGGGTTAGGGTTAGGGTTAGGGTTAGGGTTAGGGTTAGGGTTAGGGTTAGGGTTAGGGTTAGGGTTAGGGTTAGGGTTAGGGTTAGGGTTAGGGTTAGGGTTAGGGTTAGGGTTAGGGTTAGGGTTAGGGTTAGGGTTAGGGTTAGGGTTAGGGTTAGGGTTAGGGTTAGGGTTAGGGTTAGGGTTAGGGTTAGGGTTAGGGTTAGGGTTAGGGTTAGGGTTAGGGTTAGGGTTAGGGTTAGGGTTAGGGTTAGGGTTAGGGTTAGGGTTAGGGTTAGGGTTAGGGTTAGGGTTAGGGTTAGGGTTAGGGTTAGGGTTAGGGTTAGGGTTAGGGTTAGGGTTAGGGTTAGGGTTAGGGTTAGGGTTAGGGTTAGGGTTAGGGTTAGGGTTAGGGTTAGGGTTAGGGTTAGGGTTAGGGTTAGGGTTAGGGTTAGGGTTAGGGTTAGGGTTAGGGTTAGGGTTAGGGTTAGGGTTAGGGTTAGGGTTAGGGTTAGGGTTAGGGTTAGGGTTAGGGTTAGGGTTAGGGTTAGGGTTAGGGTTAGGGTTAGGGTTAGGGTTAGGGTTAGGGTTAGGGTTAGGGTTAGGGTTAGGGTTAGGGTTAGGGTTAGGGTTAGGGTTAGGGTTAGGGTTAGGGTTAGGGTTAGGGTTAGGGTTAGGGTTAGGGTTAGGGTTAGGGTTAGGGTTAGGGTTAGGGTAGGGTTAGGGTTAGGGTTAGGGTTAGGGTTAGGGTTAGGGTTAGGGTTAGGGTTAGGGTTAGGGTTAGGGTTAGGGTTAGGGTTAGGGTTAGGGTTAGGGTTAGGGTTAGGGTTAGGGTTAGGGTTAGGGTTAGGGTTAGGGTTAGGGTTAGGGTTAGGGTTAGGGTTAGGGTTAGGGTTAGGGTTAGGGTTAGGGTTAGGGTTAGGGTTAGGGTTAGGGTTAGGGTTAGGGTTAGGGTTAGGGTTAGGGTTAGGGTTAGGGTTAGGGTTAGGGTTAGGGTTAGGGTTAGGGTTAGGGTTAGGGTTAGGGTTAGGGTTAGGGTTAGGGTTAGGGTTAGGGTTAGGGTTAGGGTTAGGGTTAGGGTTAGGGTTAGGGTTAGGGTTAGGGTTAGGGTTAGGGTTAGGGTTAGGGTTAGGGTTAGGGTTAGGGTTAGGGTTAGGGTTAGGGTTAGGGTTAGGGTTAGGGTTAGGGTTAGGGTTAGGGTTAGGGTTAGGGTTAGGGTTAGGGTTAGGGTTAGGGTTAGGGTTAGGGTTAGGGTTAGGGTTAGGGTTAGGGTTAGGGTTAGGGTTAGGGTTAGGGTTAGGGTTAGGGTTAGGGTTAGGGTTAGGGTTAGGGTTAGGGTTAGGGTTAGGGTTAGGGTTAGGGTTAGGGTTAGGGTTAGGGTTAGGGTTAGGGTTAGGGTTAGGGTTAGGGTTAGGGTTAGGGTTAGGGTTAGGGTTAGGGTTAGGGTTAGGGTTAGGGTTAGGGTTAGGGTTAGGGTTAGGGTTAGGGTTAGGGTTAGGGTTAGGGTTAGGGTTAGGGTTAGGGTTAGGGTTAGGTTAGGGTTAGGGTTAGGGTTAGGGTTAGGGTTAGGGTTAGGGTTAGGGTTAGGGTTAGGGTTAGGGTTAGGGTTAGGGTTAGGGTTAGGGTTAGGGTTAGGGTTAGGGTTAGGGTTAGGGTTAGGGTTAGGGTTAGGGTTAGGGTTAGGGTTAGGGTTAGGGTTAGGTTAGGGTTAGGGTTAGGGTTAGGGTTAGGGTTAGGGTTAGGGTTAGGGTTAGGGTTAGGGTTAGGGTTAGGGTTAGGGTTAGGGTTAGGGTTAGGGTTAGGGTTAGGGTTAGGGTTAGGGTTAGGGTTAGGGTTAGGGTTAGGGTTAGGGTTAGGGTTAGGGTTAGGGTTAGGGTTAGGGTTAGGGTTAGGGTTAGGGTTAGGGTTAGGGTTAGGGTTAGGGTTAGGGTTAGGGTTAGGGTTAGGGTTAGGGTTAGGGTTAGGGTTAGGGTTAGGGTTAGGGTTAGGGTTAGGGTTAGGGTTAGGGTTAGGGTTAGGGTTAGGGTTAGGGTTAGGGTTAGGGTTAGGGTTAGGGTTAGGGTTAGGGTTAGGGTTAGGGTTAGGGTTAGGGTTAGGGTTAGGGTTAGGGTTAGGGTTAGGGTTAGGGTTAGGGTTAGGGTTAGGGTTAGGGTTAGGGTTAGGGGTTAGGGTTAGGGTTAGGTTAGGGTTAGGGTTAGGGTTAGGGTTAGGGTTAGGGTTAGGGTTAGGGTTAGGTTAGGGTTAGGGTTAGGGTTAGGGTTAGGGTTAGGGTTAGGGTTAGGGTTAGGGTTAGGGTTAGGGTTAGGGTTAGGTTAGGGTTAGGGTTAGGGTTAGGGTTAGGGTTAGGGTTAGGGTTAGGGTTAGGGTTAGGGTTAGGGTTAGGGTTAGGGTTAGGGTTAGGGTTAGGGTTAGGGTTAGGGTTAGGGTTAGGGTTAGGGTTAGGGTTAGGGTTAGGGTTAGGGTTAGGGTTAGGGTTAGGGTTAGGGTTAGGGTTAGGGTTAGGGTTAGGGTTAGGGTTAGGGTTAGGGTTAGGGTTAGGGTTAGGGTTAGGGTTAGGGTTAGGGTTAGGGTTAGGGTTAGGGTTAGGGTTAGGGTTAGGGTTAGGGTTAGGGTTAGGGTTAGGGTTAGGGTTAGGGTTAGGGTTAGGGTTAGGGTTAGGGTTAGGGTTAGGGTTAGGGTTAGGGTTAGGGTTAGGGTTAGGGTTAGGGTTAGGTTAGGGTTAGGGTTAGGGTTAGGGTTAGGGTTAGGGTTAGGGTTAGGGTTAGGGTTAGGGTTAGGGTTAGGGTTAGGGTTAGGGTTAGGGTTAGGGTTAGGGTTAGGGTTAGGGTTAGGGTTAGGGTTAGGGTTAGGGTTAGGGTTAGGGTTAGGGTTAGGGTTAGGGTTAGGGTTAGGGTTAGGGTTAGGGTTAGGGTTAGGGTTAGGGTTAGGGTTAGGGTTAGGGTTAGGGTTAGGGTTAGGGTTAGGGTTAGGGTTAGGGTTAGGGTTAGGGTTAGGGTTAGGGTTAGGGTTAGGGTTAGGGTTAGGGTTAGGGTTAGGGTTAGGGTTAGGGTTAGGGTTAGGGTTAGGGTTAGGGTTAGGGTTAGGGTTAGGGTTAGGGTTAGGGTTAGGGTTAGGGTTAGGGTTAGGTTAGGGTTAGGGTTAGGGTTAGGGTTAGGGTTAGGGTTAGGGTTAGGGTTAGGGTTAGGGTTAGGGTTAGGGTTAGGGTTAGGGTTAGGGTTAGGGTTAGGGTTAGGGTTAGGGTTAGGGTTAGGGTTAGGGTTAGGGTTAGGGTTAGGGTTAGGGTTAGGGTTAGGGTTAGGGTTGGGTTAGGGTTAGGGTTAGGGTTAGGGTTAGGGTTAGGGTTAGGGTTAGGGTTAGGGTTAGGGTTAGGGTTAGGGTTAGGGTTAGGGTTAGGGTTAGGGTTAGGGTTAGGGTTAGGGTTAGGGTTAGGGTTAGGGTTAGGGTTAGGGTTAGGGTTAGGGTTAGGGTTAGGGTTAGGGTTAGGGTTAGGGTTAGGGTTAGGGTTAGGGTTAGGGTTAGGGTTAGGGTTAGGGTTAGGGTTAGGGTTAGGGTTAGGGTTAGGGTTAGGGTTAGGGTTAGGGTTAGGGTTAGGGTTAGGGTTAGGGTTAGGGTTAGGGTTAGGGTTAGGGTTAGGGTTAGGGTTAGGGTTAGGGTTAGGGTTAGGGTTAGGGTTAGGGTTAGGGTTAGGGTTAGGGTTAGGGTTAGGGTTAGGGTTAGGGTTAGGGTTAGGGTTAGGGTTAGGGTTAGGGTTAGGGTTAGGGTTAGGGTTAGGGTTAGGGTTAGGGTTAGGGTTAGGGTTAGGTTAGGGTTAGGGTTAGGGTTAGGGTTAGGGTTAGGGTTAGGGTTAGGGTTAGGGTTAGGGTTAGGGTTAGGGTTAGGGTTAGGGTTAGGGTTAGGGTTAGGGTTAGGGTTAGGGTTAGGGTTAGGGTTAGGGTTAGGGTTAGGGTTAGGGTTAGGGTTAGGGTTAGGGTTAGGGTTAGGGTTAGGGTTAGGGTTAGGGTTAGGGTTAGGGTTAGGGTTAGGGTTAGGGTTAGGGTTAGGGTTAGGGTTAGGGTTAGGGTTAGGGTTAGGGTTAGGGTTAGGGTTAGGGTTAGGGTTAGGTTAGGGTTAGGGTTAGGGTTAGGGTTAGGGTTAGGGTTAGGGTTAGGGTTAGGGTTAGGGTTAGGTTAGGGTTAGGGTTAGGGTTAGGGTTAGGGTTAGGGTTAGGGTTAGGGTTAGGGTTAGGGTTAGGGTTAGGGTTAGGGTTAGGGTTAGGGTTAGGGTTAGGGTTAGGGTTAGGGTTAGGGTTAGGGTTAGGGTTAGGGTTAGGGTTAGGGTTAGGGTTAGGGTTAGGGTTAGGGTTAGGGTTAGGGTTAGGGTTAGGGTTTAGGGTTAGGGTTAGGGTTAGGGTTAGGGTTAGGGTTAGGGTTAGGGTTAGGGTTAGGGTTAGGGTTAGGGTTAGGGTTAGGGTTAGGGTTAGGGTTAGGGTTAGGGTTAGGGTTAGGGTTAGGGTTAGGGTTAGGGTTAGGGTTAGGGTTAGGGTTAGGGTTAGGGTTAGGGTTAGGGTTAGGGTTAGGGTTAGGGTTAGGGTTAGGGTTAGGGTTAGGGTTAGGGTTAGGTTAGGGTTAGGGTTAGGGTTAGGGTTAGGGTTAGGGTTAGGGTTAGGGTTAGGGTTAGGGTTAGGGTTAGGGTTAGGGTTAGGGTTAGGGTTAGGGTTAGGGTTAGGGTTAGGGTTAGGGTTAGGGTTAGGGTTAGGGTTAGGGTTAGGGTTAGGGTTAGGGTTAGGGTTAGGGTTAGGGTTAGGTTAGGGTTAGGGTTAGGGTTAGGGTTAGGGTTAGGGTTAGGGTTAGGGTTAGGGTTAGGGTTAGGGTTAGGGTTAGGGTTAGGGTTAGGGTTAGGGTTAGGGTTAGGGTTAGGGTTAGGGTTAGGGTTAGGGTTAGGGTTAGGGTTAGGGTTAGGGTTAGGGTTAGGGTTAGGGTTAGGGTTAGGGTTAGGGTTAGGGTTAGGGTTAGGGTTAGGGTTAGGGTTAGGGTTAGGGTTAGGGTTAGGGTTAGGGTTAGGGTTAGGGTTAGGGTTAGGGTTAGGGTTAGGGTTAGGGTTAGGGTTAGGGTTAGGGTTAGGGTTAGGGTTAGGGTTAGGGTTAGGGTTAGGGTTAGGGTTAGGGTTAGGGTTAGGGTTAGGGTAGGGTTAGGGTTAGGGTTAGGGTTAGGGTTAGGGTTAGGGTTAGGGTTAGGGTTAGGGTTAGGGTTAGGGTTAGGGTTAGGGTTAGGGTTAGGGTTAGGGTTAGGGTTAGGGTTAGGGTTAGGGTTAGGGTTAGGGTTAGGGTTAGGGTTAGGGTTAGGGTTAGGGTTAGGGTTAGGGTTAGGGTTAGGGTTAGGGTTAGGGTTAGGGTTAGGGTTAGGGTTAGGGTTAGGGTTAGGGTTAGGGTTAGGGTTAGGGTTAGGGTTAGGGTTAGGGTTAGGGTTAGGGTTAGGGTTAGGGTTAGGGTTAGGGTTAGGGTTAGGGTTAGGGTTAGGGTTAGGGTTAGGGTTAGGGTTAGGGTTAGGGTTAGGGTTAGGTTAGGGTTAGGGTTAGGGTTAGGGTTAGGGTTAGGGTTAGGGTTAGGTTAGGGTTAGGGTTAGGGTTAGGGTTAGGGTTAGGGTTAGGGTTAGGGTTAGGGTTAGGGTTAGGGTTAGGGTTAGGGTTAGGGTTAGGGTTAGGGTTAGGGTTAGGGTTAGGGTTAGGGTTAGGGTTAGGGTTAGGGTTAGGGTTAGGGTTAGGGTTAGGGTTAGGGTTAGGGTTAGGGTTAGGGTTAGGGTTAGGGTTAGGGTTAGGGTTAGGGTTAGGGTTAGGGTAGGGTTAGGGTTAGGGTTAGGGTTAGGTTAGGGTTAGGGTTAGGGTTAGGGTTAGGGTTAGGGTTAGGGTTAGGGTTAGGGTTAGGGTTAGGGTTAGGGTTAGGGTTAGGGTTAGGGTTAGGGTTAGGGTTAGGGTTAGGGTTAGGGTTAGGGTTAGGGTTAGGGTTAGGGTTGGGTTAGGGTTAGGGTTAGGGTTAGGGTTAGGGTTAGGGTTAGGGTTAGGGTTAGGGTTAGGGTTAGGGTTAGGGTTAGGGTTAGGGTTAGGGTTAGGGTTAGGGTTAGGGTTAGGGTTAGGGTTAGGGTTAGGGTTAGGGTTAGGGTTAGGGTTAGGGTTAGGGTTAGGGTTAGGGTTAGGGTTAGGGTTAGGGTTAGGGTTAGGGTTAGGGTTAGGGTTAGGGTTAGGGTTAGGGTTAGGGTTAGGGTTAGGGTTAGGGTTAGGGTTAGGTTAGGGTTAGGGTTAGGGTTAGGGTTAGGGTTAGGGTTAGGGTTAGGGTTAGGGTTAGGGTTAGGGTTAGGGTTAGGGTTAGGGTTAGGGTTAGGGTTAGGGTTAGGGTTAGGGTTAGGGTTAGGGTTAGGGTTAGGGTTAGGGTTAGGGTTAGGGTTAGGGTTAGGGTTAGGGTTAGGGTTAGGGTTAGGGTTAGGGTTAGGGTTAGGGTTAGGGTTAGGGTAGGGTTAGGGTTAGGGTTAGGGTTAGGGTTAGGGTTAGGGTTAGGGTTAGGGTTAGGGTTAGGGTTAGGGTTAGGGTTAGGGTTAGGGTTAGGGTTAGGGTTAGGGTTAGGGTTGGTTAGGGTTAGGGTTAGGGTTAGGGTTAGGGTTAGGGTTAGGGTTAGGGTTAGGGTTAGGGTTAGGGTTAGGGTTAGGGTTAGGGTTAGGGTTAGGGTTAGGGTAGGGTTAGGGTTAGGGTTAGGGTTAGGGTTAGGGTTAGGGTTAGGGTTAGGGTTAGGGTTAGGGTTAGGGTTAGGGTTAGGGTTAGGGTTAGGGTTAGGGTTAGGGTTAGGGTTAGGGTTAGGGTTAGGGTTAGGGTTAGGGTTAGGGTTAGGGTTAGGGTTAGGGTTAGGTTAGGGTTAGGGTTAGGGTTAGGGTTAGGGTTAGGGTTAGGGTTAGGGTTAGGGTTAGGGTTAGGGTTAGGGTTAGGGTTAGGGTTAGGGTTAGGGTTTAGGGTTAGGGTTAGGGTTAGGGTTAGGGTTAGGGTTAGGGTTAGGGTTAGGGTTAGGGTTAGGGTTAGGGTTAGGGTTAGGGTTAGGGTTAGGGTTAGGGTTAGGGTTAGGGTTAGGGTTAGGGTTAGGGTTAGGGTTAGGGTTAGGGTTAGGGTTAGGGTTAGGGTTAGGGTTAGGGTTAGGGTTAGGGTTAGGGTTAGGGTTAGGGTTAGGGTTAGGGTTAGGGTTAGGGTTAGGGTTAGGGTTAGGGTTAGGGTTGGTTAGGGTTAGGGTTAGGGTTAGGGTTAGGGTTAGGGTTAGGGTTAGGGTTAGGGTTAGGGTTAGGGTTAGGGTTAGGGTTAGGGTTAGGGTTAGGGTTAGGGTTAGGGTTAGGGTTAGGGTTAGGGTTAGGGTTAGGGTTAGGGTTAGGGTTAGGGTTAGGGTTAGGGTTAGGGTTAGGGTTAGGGTTAGGGTTAGGGTTAGGGTTAGGGTTAGGGTTAGGGTTAGGGTTAGGGTTAGGGTTAGGGTTAGGGTTAGGGTTAGGGTTAGGGTTAGGGTTAGGGTTAGGGTTAGGGTTAGGGTTAGGGTTAGGGTTAGGGTTAGGGTTAGGGTTAGGGTTAGGGTTAGGGTTAGGGTTAGGGTTAGGGTTAGGGTTAGGGTTAGGGTTAGGGTTAGGGTTAGGGTTAGGGTTAGGTTAGGGTTAGGGTTAGGGTTAGGGTTAGGGTTAGGGTTAGGGTTAGGGTTAGGGTTAGGGTTAGGGTTAGGGTTAGGGTTAGGGTTAGGGTTAGGGTTAGGGTTAGGGTTAGGGTTAGGGTTAGGGTTAGGTTAGGGTTAGGGTTAGGTTAGGGTTAGGGTTAGGGTTAGGGTTAGGGTTAGGGTTAGGGTTAGGGTTAGGGTTAGGGTTAGGGTTAGGGTTAGGGTTAGGGTTAGGGTTAGGGTTAGGGTTAGGGTTAGGGTTAGGGTTAGGGTTAGGGTTAGGGTTAGGGTTAGGGTTAGGGTTAGGGTTAGGGTTAGGGTTAGGGTTAGGGTTAGGGTTAGGGTTAGGGTTAGGGTTAGGGTTAGGGTTAGGGTTAGGGTTAGGGTTAGGGTTAGGGTTAGGGTTAGGGTTAGGGTTAGGGTTAGGGTTAGGGTTAGGGTTAGGGTTAGGGTTAGGGTTAGGGTTAGGGTTAGGGTTAGGGTTAGGGTTAGGGTTAGGGTTAGGGTTAGGGTTAGGGTTAGGGTTAGGGTTAGGGTTAGGGTTAGGGTTAGGGTTAGGGTTAGGGTTAGGGTTAGGGTTAGGGTTAGGGTTAGGGTTAGGGTTAGGGTTAGGGTTAGGTTAGGGTTAGGGTTAG
>NW_026701372.1:0-27475 GCF_030435755.1 Ochotona princeps | reverse complement strand
AAAACTGAGTTTCCTTGAGAGCTGCTTGGAAGCCTGATGGTGTGTGAAGTTAGTGAGCCAAATGGAGTTGTTCTCCCACAAGAACCACTCCGCTGATCCTTCTTCAATATGCCCTTCACCAACATGAAGTGTTTCCTTGATTGAATTAGCTCTCACACCAATATTTGCATCTGGAGCCTTTGCATTGAGGGCTATCTGAAAATGGCTGTGGCGCTGAAGTTGCCTGTGAATGTGGAGTTGGTGGCATGTGAAACCCGCATGTGGAGCATTCGTTTGTGTGGGAAGCTGACCAAGCTTCATTTCAGTCCTAGGCACTCAAAGGGCACTAAGCATAGAGTGTGAAAACTGAGTTTCCTTGAGAGCTGCTTGGAAGCCTGATGGTGTGTGAAGTTAGTGAGCCAAATGGAGTTGTTCTCCCACAAGAACCACTCGGCTGATCCTTCTTCAATATGCCCTTCACCAACATGCAGTGTTTCCTTGATTGAATTAGCTCTCACACCAATATTTGCGTCTAGAGCCTTTGCATTGAGGGCTATCTGAAAACGGCTGTGGCGCTGAAGTTGCCTGTGAATGTGGAGTTGGTGGCATGTGAAACCCGCATGTGGAGCATTCGTTTGTGTGGGATGCTGACCAAGCTTCATTTCAGTCCTAGGCACACAAAGAGCACTAAGCATAGAGTGTGAAAACTGAGTTTCCTTGAGAGCTGCTTGGAAGCCTGATGGTGTGTGAAGTTAGTGAGCCAAATGGAGTTGTTCTCCCACAAGAACCACTCGGCTGATCCTTCTTCAATATGCCCTTCACCAACATGCAGTGTTTCCTTGATTGAATTAGCTCTCACACCAATATTTGCGTCTAGAGCCTTTGCATTGAGGGCTATCTGAAAACGGCTGTGGCGCTGAAGTTGCCTGTAAATGTGTAGTTGGTGGCATGTGAAACCCGCACGTGGAGCATTCGTTTGTGTGGGATGCTCTACCAGGTTCATTCCTAGATAATGCACTCAAAGGGCACTAAGCATAGAGTGTGAAAACTGAGTTTCCTTGAGAGCTGCTTGGAAGCCTGATGGTGTGTGAAGTTAGTGAGCCAAATGGAGTTGTTCTCCCACAAGAACCACTCGGCTGATCCTTCTTCAATATGCCCTTCACCAACATGCAGTGTTTCCTTGATTGAATTAGCTATCACACCAATATTTGCGTCTAGAGCCTGTGCATTGAGGGCTATCTGAAAACGGCTGTGGCGCTGAAGTTGCCTGTGAATGTGGAGTTGGTGGCATGTGAAACCCGCATGTGGAGCATTCGTTTGTGTGGGATGCTCTACCAGGTTCATTCCTAGATAATACACTCAAAGGGCACTAAGCATAGAGTGTGAAAACTGAGTTTCCTTGAGAGCTGCTTGGAAGCCTGATGGTGTGTGAAGTTAGTGAGCCAAATGGAGTTGTTCTCCCACAAGAACCACTCCGCTGATCCTTCTTCAATATGCCCTTCACCAACATGCAGTGTTTCCTTGATTGAATTAGCTCTCACACCAATATTTGCGTCTGGAACCTTTGCATTGAGGGCTATCTGAAAACGGCTGTGGCGCTGAAGTTGCCTGTGAATGTGGAGTTGGTGGCATGTGAAACCCGCATGTGGAGCATTCGTTTGTGTGGGATGCTGACCAAGCTTCATTTCAGTCCTAGGCACTCAAAGGGCACTAAGCATAGAGTGTGAAAACTGAGTTTCCTTGAGAGCTGCTTGGAAGCCTGATGGTGTGTGAAGTTAGTGAGCCAAATGGAGTTGTTCTCCCACAAGAACCACTCGGCTGATCCTTCTTCAATATGCCCTTCACCAACATGCAGTGTCTCCTTGATTGAATTAGCTCTCACACCAATATTTGCGTCTAGAGCCTTTGCATTGAGGGCTATCTGAAAACGGCTGTGGCGCTGAAGTTGCCTGTGAATGTGGAGTTGGTGGCATGTGAAACCCGCATGTGGAGCATTCGTTTGTGTGGGATGCTCTACCAGGTTCATTTCAGTCGTAGCCAAAGAAAGGGCACTAAGCATAGAGTGTGAAAACTGAGTTTCCTTGAGAGCTGCTTGGAAGCCTGATGGTGTGTGAAGTTAGTGAGCCAAATGGAGTTGTTCTCCCACAAGAACCACTCGGCTGATCCTTCTTCAATATGCCCTTCACCAACATGCAGTGTTTCCTTGATTGAATTAGCTCTCACACCAATATTTGCGTCTAGAGCCTTTGCATTGAGGGCTATCTGAAAACGGCTGTGGCGCTGAAGTTGCCTGTGAATGTGGAGTTGGTGGCATGTGAAACCCGCATGTGGAGCATTCTTTTGTGTGGGATGCTGACCAAGCTTCATTTCAGTTCTAGGCACAAAAAGAGCACTAAGCATAGAGTGTGAAAACTGAGTTTCCTTGAGAGCTGCTTGGAAGCCTGATGGTGTGTGAATTTAGTGAGCCAAATGGAGTTGTTCTCCCACAAGAACCACTCGGCTGATCCTTCTTCAATATGCCCTTCACCAACATGCAGTGTTTCCTTGATTGAATTAGCTCTCACACCAATATTTGCGTCTAGAGCCTTTGCATTGAGGGCTATCTGAAAACGGCTGTGGCGCTGAAGTTGCCTGTGAATGTGGAGTTGGTGGCATGTGAAACCCGCATGTGGAGCATTCGTTTGTGTGGGATGCTCTACCAGGTTCATTTCAGTCCTAGACATACAAAGGGCACTAAGCATAGAGTGTGAAAACTGAGTTTCCTTGAGAGCTGCTTGGAAGCCTGATGGTGTGTGAAGTTAGTGAGCCAAATGGAGTTGTTCTCCCACAAGAACCACTCCGCTGATCCTTCTTCAATATGCCCTTCACCAACATGAAGTGTTTCCTTGATTGAATTAGCTCTCACACCAATATTTGCATCTGGAGCCTTTGCATTGAGGGCTATCTGAAAATGGCTGTGGCGCTGAAGTTGCCTGTGAATGTGGAGTTGGTGGCATGTGAAACCCGCATGTGGAGCATTCGTTTGTGTGGGATGCTGACCAAGCTTCATTTCAGTCCTAGGCACTCAAAGGGCACTAAGCATAGAGTGTGAAAACTGAGTTTCCTTGAGAGCTGCTTGGAAGCCTGATGGTGTGTGAAGTTAGTGAGCCAAATGGAGTTGTTCTCCCACAAGAACCACTCGGCTGATCCTTCTTCAATATGCCCTTCACCAACATGCAGTGTTTCCTTGATTGAATTAGCTCTCACACCAATATTTGCGTCTAGAGCCTTTGCATTGAGGGCTATCTGAAAACGGCTGTGGCGCTGAAGTTGCCTGTGAATGTGGAGTTGGTGGCATGTCAAACCCGCATGTGGAGCATTCGTTTGTGTGGGATGCTCTACCAGGTTCATTTCAGTCCTACCCATACAAAGGGCACTAAGCATAGAGTGTGAAAACTGAGTTTCCTTGAGAGCTGCTTGGAAGCCTGATGGTGTGTGAAGTTAGTGAGCCAAATGGAGTTGTTCTCCCACAAGAACCACTCGGCTGATCCTTCTTCAATATGCCCTTCACCAACATGCAGTGTTTCCTTGATTGAATTAGCTCTCACACCAATATTTGCGTCTAGAGCCTTTGCATTGAGGGCTATCTGAAAACGGCTGTGGCGCTGAAGTTGCCTGTGAATGTGGAGTTGGTGGCATGTGAAACCCGCATGTGGAGCATTCGTTTGTGTGGGATGCTGACCAAGCTTCATTTCAGTCCTAGGCACACAAAGAGCACTAAGCATAGAGTGTGAAAACTGAGTTTCCTTGAGAGCTGCTTGGAAGCCTGATGGTGTGTGAAGTTAGTGAGCCAAATGGAGTTGTTCTCCCACAAGAACCACTCGGCTGATCCTTCTTCAATATGCCCTTCACCAACATGCAGTTTCCTTGATTGAATTAGCTCTCACACCAATATTTGCGTCTAGAGCCTTTGCATTGAGGGCTATCTGAAAACGGCTGTGGCGCTGAAGTTGCCTGTAAATGTGGAGTTGGTGGCATGTGAAACCCGCATGTGGAGCATTCGTTTGTGTGGGATGCTCTACCAGGTTCATTCCTAGATAATGCACTCAAAGGGCACTAAGCATAGAGTGTGAAAACTGAGTTTCCTTGAGAGCTGCTTGGAAGCCTGATGGTGTGTGAAGTTAGTGAGCCAAATGGAGTTGTTCTCCCACAAGAACCACTCGGCTGATCCTTCTTCAATATGCCCTTCACCAACATGCAGTGTTTCCTTGATTGAATTAGCTCTCACACCAATATTTGCGTCTAGAGCCTGTGCATTGAGGGCTATCTGAAAACGGCTGTGGCGCTGAAGTTGCCTGTGAATGTGGAGTTGGTGGCATGTGAAACCCGCATGTGGAGCATTCGTTTGTGTGGGATGCTCTACCAGGTTCATTCCTAGATAATGCACTCAAAGGGCACTAAGCATAGAGTGTGAAAACTGAGTTTCCTTGAGAGCTGCTTGGAAGCCTGATGGTGTGTGAAGTTAGTGAGCCAAATGGAGTTGTTCTCCCACAAGAACCACTCGGCTGATCCTTCTTCAATATGCCCTTCACCAACATGCAGTGTTTCCTTGATTGAATTAGCTCTCACACCAATATTTGCGTCTAGAGCCTTTGCATTGAGGGCTATCTGAAAACGGCTGTGGCGCTGAAGTTGCCTGTGAATGTGGAGTTGGTGGCATGTGAAACCCGCATGTGGAGCATTCTTTTGTGTGGGATGCTGACCAAGCTTCATTTCAGTCCTAGGCACACAAAGAGCACTAAGCATAGAGTGTGAAAACTGAGTTTCCTTGAGAGCTGCTTGGAAGCCTGATGGTGTGTGAAGTTAGTGAGCCAAATGGAGTTGTTCTCCCACAAGAACCACTCGGCTGATCCTTCTTCAATATGCCCTTCACCAACATGCAGTGTTTCCTTGATTGAATTAGCTCTCACACCAATATTTGCGTCTAGAGCCTTTGCATTGAGGGCTATCTGAAAACGGCTGTGGCGCTGAAGTTGCCTGTGAATGTGGAGTTGGTGGCATGTGAAACCCGCATGTGGAGCATTCTTTTGTGTGGGATGCTCTACCAGGTTCATTTCAGTCCTAGCCATACAAAGGGCACTAAGCATAGAGTGTGAAAACTGAGTTTCCTTGAGAGCTGCTTGGAAGCCTGATGGTGTGTGAAGTTAGTGAGCCAAATGGAGTTGTTCTCCCACAAGAACCACTCGGCTGATCCTTCTTCAATATGCCCTTCACCAACATGCAGTGTTTCCTTGATTGAATTAGCTCTCACACCAATATTTGCGTCTAGAGCCTTTGCATTGAGGGCTATCTGAAAACGGCTGTGGCGCTGAAGTTGCCTGAGAATGTGGAGTTGGTGGCATGTGAAACCCGCATGTGGAGCATTCTTTTGTGTGGGATGCTGACCAAGCTTCATTTCAGTCCTAGGCACACAAAGAGCAATAAGCATAGAGTGTGAAAACTGAGTTTCCTTGAGAGCTGCTTGGAAGCCTGATGGTGTGTGAAGTTAGTGAGAAAAATGGAGTTGTTCTCCCACAAGAACCACTCGGCTGATCCTTCTTCAATATGCCCTTCACCAACATGCAGTGTTTCCTTGATTGAATTAGCTCTCACACCAATATTTGCGTCTAGAGCCTTTGCATTGAGGGCTATCTGAAAACGGCTGTGGCGCTGAAGTTGCCTGTGAATGTGGAGTTGGTGGCATGTGAAACCCGCATGTGGAGCATTCGTTTGTGTGGGATGCTCTACCAGGTTCATTTCAGTCCTAGCCATACAAAGGGCACTAAGCAAAAGTGTGAAAACTGAGTTTCCTTGAGAGCTGCTTGGAAGCCTGATGGTGTGTGAAGTTAGTGAGCCAAATGTAGTTGTTCTCCCACAAGAACCACTCCGCTGATCCTTCTTCAATATGCCCTTCACCAACATGCAGTGTTTCCTTGATTGAATTAGCTCTCACACCAATATTTGCGTCTGGAGCCTTTGCATTGAGGGCTATCTGAAAACGGCTGTGGCGCTGAAGTTGCCTGTGAATGTGGAGTTGGTGGCATGTGAAACCCGCATGTGGAGCATTCGTTTGTGTGGGATGCTCTACCAGGTTCATTCCTAGATAATGCACTCAAAGGGCACTAAGCATAGAGTGTGGAAACTGAGTTTCCTTGAGAGCTGCTTGGAAGCCTGATGGTGTGTGAATTTAGTGAGCCAAATGGAGTTGTTCTCCCACAAGAACCACTCGGCTGATGCTTCCTCAGTATGTCCTTCACCAACATGCAGTGTTTCCTTGATTGAATTAGCTCTCACACCAATATTTGCGTCTAGAGCCTTTGCATTGAGGGCTATCTGAAAACGGCTGTGGCGCTGAAGTTGCCTGAGAATGTGGAGTTGGTGGCATGTGAAACCCGCATGTGGAGCATTCGTTTGTGTGGGATGCTCTACCAGGTTCATTTCGGTCCTAGCCATACAAAGGGCACTAAGCATAGAGTGTGAAAACTGAGTTTCCTTGAGAGCTGCTTGGAAGCCTGATGGTGTGTGAAGTTAGTGAGCCAAATGGAGTTGTTCTCCCACAAGAACCACTCGGCTGATCCTTCTTCAATATGCCCTTCACCAACATGCAGTGTTTCCTTGATTGAATTAGCTCTCACACCAATATTTGCGTCTAGAGCCTTTGCTTTGAGGGCTATCTGAAAACGACTGTATCGCTGAAGTTGCCTGTGAATGTGGAGTTGGTGGCATGTGAAACCCGCATGTGGAGCATTCGTTTGTGTGGGATGCTGACCAAGCTTCATTTCAGTCCTAGGCACACAAAGAGCACTAAGCATAGAGTGTGAAAACTGAGTTTCCTTGAGAGCTGCTTGGAAGCCTGATGGTGTGTGAAGTTAGTGAGCCAAATGGAGTTGTTCTCCCACAAGAACCACTCGGCTGATCCTTCTTCAATATGCCCTTCACCAACATGCAGTGTTTCCTTGATTGAATTAGCTCTCACACCAATATTTGCGTCTAGAGCCTTTGCATTGAGGGCTATCTGAAAACGGCTGTGGCGCTGAAGTTGCCTGAGAATGTGGAGTTGGTGGCATGTGAAACCCGCATGTGGAGCATTCGTTTGTGAGGGATGCTCTACCAGGTTCATTTCAGTCCTAGCCATACAAAGGGCACTAAGCATAGAGTGTGAAAACTGAGTTTCCTTGAGAGCTGCTTGGAAGCCTGATGGTGTGTGAAGTTAGTGAGCCAAATGGAGTTGTTCTCTCACAAGAACCACTCGGCTGATTCTTCTTCAATATACCCTTCACCAACATGCAGTGTTTCCTTGATTGAATTAGCTCTCACACCAATATTTGCGTCTAGAGCCTTTGCATTGAGGGCTATCTGAAAACGGCTGTGGCGCTGAAGTCGCCTGTAAATGTGGAGTTGGTGGCATGTGAAACCCGCACGTGGAGCATTCGTTTGTGTGGGATGCTCTTCCAGGTTCATTCCTAGATAATGCACTCAAAGGGCACTAAGCATAGAGTGTGAAAACTGAGTTTCCTTGAGAGCTGCTTGGAAGCCTGATGGTGTGTGAAGTTAGTGAGCCAAATGGAGTTGTTCTCCCACAAGAACCACTCGGCTGATCCTTCTTCAATATGCCCTTCACCAACATGCAGTGTTTCCTTGATTGAATTAGCTCTCACACCAATATTTGCGTCTAGAGCCTTTGCATTGAGGGCTATCTGAAAACGGCTGTGGCGCTGAAGTTGCCTGTGAATGTGGAGTTGGTGGCATGTCAAACCCGCATGTGGAGCATTCGTTTGTGTGGGATGCTCTACCAGGTTCATTTCAGTCCTAGCCATACAAAGGGCACTAAGCATAGAGTGTGAAAACTGAGTTTCCTTGAGAGCTGCTTGGAAGCCTGATGGTGTGTGAAGTTAGTGAGCCAAATGGAGTTGTTCTCCCACAAGAACCACTCGGCTGATTCTTCTTCAATATGCCCTTCACCAACATGCAGTGTTTCCTTGATTGAATTAGCTCTCACACCAATATTTGCGTCTAGAGCCTTTGCATTGAGGGCTATCTGAAAACGGCTGTGGCGCTGAAGTTGCCTGTGAATGTGGAGTTGGTGGCATGTGAAACCCGCATGTGGAGCATTCGTTTGTGTGGGATGCTCTACCAGGTTCATTTCAGTCGTAGCCAAAGAAAGGGCACTAAGCATAGAGTGTGAAAACTGAGTTTCCTTAAGAGCTGCTTGGAAGCCTGATGGTGTGTGAAGTTAGTGAGCCAAATGGAGTTGTTCTCCCACAAGAACCACTTGGCTGATCCTTCTTCAATATGCCCTTCACCAACATGCAGTGTTTCCTTGATTGAATTAGCTCTCACACCAATATTTGCGTCTAGAGCCTTTGCATTGAGGGCTATCTGAAAACGGCTGTGGCGCTGAAGTTGCCTGTGAATGTGGAGTTGGTGGCATGTGAAACCCGCATGTGGAGCATTCGTTTGTGTGGGATGCTCTACCAGGTTCATTCCTAGATAATGCACTCAAAGGGCACTAAGCATAGAGTGTGAAAACTGAGTTTCCTTGAGAGCTGCTTGGAAGCCTGATGGTGTGTGAAGTTAGTGAGCCAAATGGAGTTGTTCTCCCACAAGAACCACTCGGCTGATCCTTCTTCAATATGCCCTTCACCAACATGCAGTGTTTCCTTGATTGAATTAGCTCTCACACCAATATTTGCGCCTGGAGCCTTTGCATTGAGGGCTATCTGAAAACGGCTGTGGCGCTGAAGTTGCCTGAGAATGTGGAGTTGGTGGCATGTGAAACCCGCATGTGGAGCATTCGTTTGTGTGGGATGCTCTACCAGGTTCATTTCAGTCCTAGCCATACAAAGGGCACTAAGCATAGAGTGTGAAAACTGAGTTTCCTTGAGAGCTGCTTGGAAGCCTGATGGTGTGTGAAGTTAGTGAGCCAAATGGAGTTGTTCTCCCACAAGAACCACTCTGCTGATCCTTCTTCAATATGCCCTTCACCAACATGCTGTGCTTCCTTGATTGAATTAGCTCTCACACCAATATTTGCGTCTAGAGCCTTTGCATTGAGGGCTATCTGAAAACGGCTGTGGCGCTGAAGTTGCCTGTGAATGTGGAGTTGGTGGCATGTGAAACCCGCATGTGGAGCATTCGTTTGTGTGGGATGCTCTCCAAGCTTCATTTCAGTCCTAGGCACTCAAAGGGCACTAAGCATAGAGTGTGAAAACTGAGTTTCCTTGAGAGCTGCTTGGAAGCCTGATGGTGTGTGACGTTAGTGAGCCAAATGGAGTTGTTCTCCCACAAGAACCACTCGGCTGATCCTTCTTCAATATGCCCTTCACCAACATGCAGTGTTTCCTTGATTGAATTAGCTCTCACACCAATATTTGCGTCTAGAGCCTTTGCATTGAGGGCTATCTGAAAAACGGCTGTGGCGCTGAAGTTGCCTGTGAATGTGGAGTTGGTGGCATGTGAAACCCGCATGTGGAGCATTCGTTTATGTGGGATGCTCTCCAAGCTTCATTTCAGGCCTAGGCACTCAAAGGGCACTAAGCATAGAGTGTGAAAACTGAGTTTCCTTAAGAGCTGCTTGGAAGCCTGATGGTGTGTGAAGTTAGTGAGCCAAATGGAGTTGTTCTCCCACAAGAACCACTCGGCTGATCCTTCTTCAATATGCCCTTCACCAACATGCAGTGTTTCCTTGATTGAATTAGCTCTCACACCAATATTTGCGTCTAGAGCCTTTGCATTGAGGGCTATCTGAAAACGGCTGTGGCGCTGAAGTTGCCTGAGAATGTGGAGTTGGTGGCATGTGAAACCCGCATGTGGAGCATTCGTTTGTGTGGGATGCTCTACCAGGTTCATTTCAGTCCTAGCCATACAAAGGGCACTAAGCATAGAGTGTGAAAACTGAGTTTCCTTGAGAGCTGCTTGGAAGCCTGATGGTGTGTGACGTTAGTGAGCCAAATGGAGTTGTTCTCCCACAAGAACCACTCGGCTGATCCTTCTTCAATATGCCCTTCACCAACATGCAGTGTTTCCTTGATTGAATTAGCTCTCACACCAATATTTGCGTCTAGAGCCTTTGCATTGAGGGCTATCTGAAAACGGCTGTGGCGCTGAAGTTGCCTGTGAATGTGGAGTTGGTGGCATGTGAAACCCGCATGTGGAGCATTCGTTTATGTGGGATGCTCTCCAAGCTTCATTTCAGTCCTAGGCACTCAAAGGGCACTAAGCATAGAGTGTGAAAACTGAGTTTCCTTGAGAGCTGCTTGGAAGCCTGATGGTGTGTGAAGTTAGTGAGCCAAATGGAGTTGTTCTCCCACAAGAACCACTCGGCTGATCCTTCCTCAGTATGTCCTTCACCAACATGCAGTGTTTCCTTGATTGAATTAGCTCTCACACCAATATTTGCGTCTAGAGCCTTTGCATTGAGGGCTATCTGAAAACGGCTGTGGCGCTGAAGTTGCCTGTGAATGTGGAGTTGGTGGCATGTGAAACCCGCATGTGGAGCATTCGTTTATGTGGGATGCTCTCCAAGCTTCATTTCAGTCCTAGGCACTCAAAGGGCACTAAGCATAGAGTGTGAAAACTGAGTTTCCTTGAGAGCTGCTTGGAAGCCTGATGGTGTGTGAATTTAGTGAGCCAAATGGAGTTGTTCTCCCACAAGAACCACTCGGCTGATCCTTCTTCAATATGCCCTTCACCAACATGCAATGTTTCCTTGATTGAATTAGCTCTCACACCAATATTTGCGTCTAGAGCCTTTGCATTGAGGGCTATCTGAAAACGGCTGTGGCGCTGAAGTTGCCTGTGAATGTGGAGTTGGTGGCATGTGAAACCCGCATGTGGAGCATTCGTTTGTGTGGGATGCTGACCAAGCTTCATTTCAGTCCTAGGCACTCAAAGGGCACTAAGCATAGAGTGTGAAAACTGAGTTTCCTTAAGAGCTGCTTGGAAGCCTGATGGTGTGTGAAGTTAGTGAGCCAAATGGAGTTGTTCTCCCACAAGAACCACTCGGCTGATCCTTCTTCAATATGCCCTTCACCAACATGCAGTGTTTCCTTGATTGAATTAGCTCTCACACCAATATTTACGTCTAGAGCCTTTGCATTGAGGGCTATCTGAAAACGGCTGTGGCGCTGAAGTTGCCTGTGAATGTGGAGTTGGTGGCATGTGAAACCCGCATGTGGAGCATTCGTTTGTGTGGGATGCTCTACCAGGTTCATTTCAGTCCTAGGCACTCAAAGGGCACTAAGCATAGAGTGTGAAAACTGAGTTTCCTTGAGAGCTGCTTGGAAGCCTGATGGTGTGTGAAGTTAGTGAGCCAAATGGAGTTGTACTCCCACAAGAACCACTCGGCTGATTCTTCTTCAATATGCCCTTCACCAACATGCAGTGTCTCCTTGATTGAATTAGCTCTCACACCAATATTTGCGTCTAGAGCCTTTGCATTGAGGGCTATCTGAAAACGGCTGTGGCGCTGAAGTTGCCTGTGAATGTGGAGTTGGTGGCATGTGAAACCCGCATGTGGAGCATTCGTTTGTGTGGGATGCTCTACCAGGTTCATTTCAGTCCTACGCACTCAAAGGGCACTAAGCATAGAGTGTGAAAACTGAGTTTCCTTGAGAGCTGCTTGGAAGCCTGATGGTGTGTGAAGTTAGTGAGCCAAATGGAGTTGTACTCCCACAAGAACCACTCGGCTGATTCTTCTTCAATATGCCCTTCACCAACATGCAGTGTCTCCTTGATTGAATTAGCTCTCACACCAATATTTGCGTCTAGAGCCTTTGCATTGAGGGCTATCTGAAAACGGCTGTGGCGCTGAAGTTGCCTGTGAATGTGGAGTTGGTGGCATGTGAAACCCGCATGTGGAGCATTCGTTTGTGTGGGATGCTCTACCAGGTTCATTTCAGTCCTAGCCAAAGCAAGGGCACTAAGCATAGAGTGTGAAAACTGAGTTTCCTTGAGAGCTGCTTGGAAGCCTGATGGTGTGTGAAGTTAGTGAGCCAAATGGAGTTGTTCTCCCACAAGAACCACTCGGCTGATTCTTCTTCAATATGCCCTTCACCAACATGCAGTGTTTCCTTGATTGAATTAGCTCTCACACCAATATTTGCGTCTAGAGCCTTTGCATTGAGGGCTATCTGAAAACGGCTGTGGCGCTGAAGTTGCCTGTGAATGTGGAGTTGGTGGCATGTGAAACCCGCATGTGGAGCATTCGTTTATGTGGGATGCTCTCCAAGCTTCATTTCAGTCCTAGGCACTCAAAGGGCACTAAGCATAGAGTGTGAAAACTGAGTTTCCTTGAGAGCTGCTTGGAAGCCTGATGGTGTGTGAAGTTAGTGAGCCAAATGGAGTTGTTCTCCCACAAGAACCACTCGGCTGATCCTTCCTCAGTATGTCCTTCACCAACATGCAGTGTTTCCTTGATTGAATTAGCTCTCACACCAATATTTGCGTCTAGAGCCTTTGCATTGAGGGCTATCTGAAAACGGCTATGGCGCTGAAGTTGCCTGTGAATGTGGAGTTGGTGGCATGTGAAACCCGCATGTGGAGCATTCGTTTGTGTGGGATGCTCTGCCAGGTTCATTTCAGTCCTAGCCATACAAAGGGCACTAAGCATAGAGTGTGAAAACTGAGTTTCCTTGAGAGCTGCTTGGAAGCCTGATGGTGTGTGAAGTTAGTGAGCCAAATGGCGTTGTTCTCCCACAAGAACCACTCGGCTGATCCTTCTCCAATATGCCCTTCACCAACATGCAGTGTTTCCTTGATTGAATTAGCTCTCACACCAATATTTGCGTCTAGAGCCTTTGCATTGAGGGCTATCTGAAAACAGCTGTGGCGCTGAAGTTGCCTGTGAATGTGGAGTTGGTGGCATGTGAAACCCGCATGTGGAGCATTCGTTTGTGTGGGATGCTGAGCAAGCTTCATTTCAATCCTAGGCACACAAAGGGCACTAAGCATAGAGTGTGAAAACTGAGTTTCCTTGAGAGCTGCTTGGAAGCCTGATGGTGTGTGAAGTTAGTGAGCCAAATGGAGTTGTTCTCCCACAAGAACCACTCTGCTGATTCTTCTTCAATATGCCCTTCACCAACATGCAGTGTTTCCTTGATTGAATTAGCTCTCACACCAATATTTGCGTCTAGAGCCTTTGCATTGAGGGCTATCTGAAAACGGCTGTGGCGCTGAAGTTGCCTGTGAATGTGGAGTTGGTGGCATGTGAAACCCGCATGTGGAGCATTCGTTTATGTGGGATGCTCTCCAAGCTTCATTTCAGTCCTAGGCACTCAAAGGGCACTAAGCATAGAGTGTGAAAACTGAGTTTCCTTGAGAGCTGCTTGGAAGCCTGATGGTGTGTGAAGTTAGTGAGCCAAATGGAGTTGTTCTCCCACAAGAACCACTCGGCTGATCCTTCTTCAATATGCCCTTCACCAACATGCAATGTTTTCCTTGATTGAATTAGCTCTCACACCAATATTTGCGTCTAGAGCCTTTGCATTGAGGGCTATCTGAAAACGGCTGTGGCGCTGAAGTTGCCTGTGAATGTGGAGTTGGTGGCATGTGAAAACCCGCATGTGGAGCATTCGTTTGTGTGGGATGCTGACCAAGCTTCATTTCAGTCCTAGGCACTCAAAGGGCACTAAGCATAGAGTGTGAAAACTGAGTTTCCTTAAGAGCTGCTTGGAAAGCCTGATGGTGTGTGAAGTTAGTGAGCCAAATGGAGTTGTTCTCCCACAAGAACCACTCGGCTGATCCTTCTTCAATATGCCCTTCACCAACATGCAGTGTTTCCTTGATTGAATTAGCTCTCACACCAATATTTACGTCTAGAGCCTTTGCATTGAGGGCTATCTGAAAACGGCTGTGGCGCTGAAGTTGCCTGTGAATGTGGAGTTGGTGGCATGTGAAACCCGCATGTGGAGCATTCGTTTGTGTGGGATGCTCTACCAGGTTCATTTCAGTCCTAGGCACTCAAAGGGCACTAAGCATAGAGTGTGAAAACTGAGTTTCCTTGAGAGCTGCTTGGAAGCCTGATGGTGTGTGAAGTTAGTGAGCCAAATGGAGTTGTACTCCCACAAGAACCACTCGACTGATTCTTCTTCAATATGCCCTTCACCAACATGCAGTGTCTCCTTGATTGAATTAGCTCTCACACCAATATTTGCGTCTAGAGCCTTTGCATTGAGGGCTATCTGAAAACGACTGTGGCGCTGAAGTTGCCTGTGAATGTGGAGTTGGTGGCATGTGAAACCCCGCATGTGGAGCATTCGTTTGTGTGGGATGCTCTACCAGGTTTCATTTCAGTCCTACGCACTCAAAGGGCACTAAGCATAGAGTGTGAAAACTGAGTTTCCTTGAGAGCTGCTTGGAAGCCTGATGGTGTGTGAAGTTAGTGAGCCAAATGGAGTTGTTCTCCCACAAGAACCACTCGGCTGATTCTTCTTCAATATGCCCTTCACCAACATGCAGTGTTTCCTTGATTGAATTAGCTCTCACACCAATATTTGCGTCTAGAGCCTTTGCATTGAGGGCTATCTGAAAACGGCTGTGGCGCTGAAGTTGCCTGAGAATGTGGAGTTGGTGGCATGTGAAACCCGCATGTGGAGCATTCGTTTATGTGGGATGCTCTCCAAGCTTCATTTCAGTCCTAGGCACTCAAAGGGCACTAAGCATAGAGTGTGAAAACTGAGTTTCCTTGAGAGCTGCTTGGAAGCCTGATGGTGTGTGAAGTTAGTGAGCCAAATGGAGTTGTTCTCCCACAAGAACCACTCGGCTGATCCTTCCTCAGTATGTCCTTCACCAACATGCAGTGTTTCCTTGATTGAATTAGCTCTCACACCAATATTTGCGTCTAGAGCCTTTGCATTGAGGGCTATCTGAAAACGGCTGTGGCACTGAAGTTGCCTGTGAATGTGGAGTTGGTGGCATGTGAAACCCGCATGTGGAGCATTCGTTTGTGTGGGATGCTCTACCAGGTTCATTTCAGTCCTAGCCATACAAAGGGCACTAAGCATAGAGTGTGAAAACTGAGTTTCCTTGAGAGCTGCTTGGAAGCCTGATGGTGTGTGAAGTTAGTGAGCCAAATGGAGTTGTTCTCCCACAAGAACCACTCGGCTGATCCTTCTTCAATATGCCCTTCACCAACATGCAGTGTTTCCTTGATTGAATTAGCTCTCACACCAATATTTGCGTCTAGAGCCTTTGCATTGAGGGCTATCTGAAAACGGCTGTGGCGCTGAAGTTGCCTGTGAATGTGGAGTTGGTGGCATGTGAAACCCGCATGTGGAGCATTCGTTTGTGTGGGATGCTGACCAAGCTTCATTTCAGTCCTAGGCACACAAAGAGCACTAAGCATAGAGTGTGAAAACTGAGTTTCCTTGAGAGCTGCTTGGTAGCCTGATGGTGTGTGAAGTTAGTGAGCCAAATGGAGTTGTTCTCCCACAAGAACCACTCGGCTGATCCTTCTTCAATATGCCCTTCACCAACATGCAGTGTTTCCTTGATTGAATTAGCTCTCACACCAATATTTGCGTCTAGAGCCTTTGCATTGAGGGCTATCTGAAAACGGCTGTGGCGCTGAAGTTGCCTGAGAATGTGGAGTTGGTGGCATGTGAAACCCGCATGTGGAGCATTCGTTTGTGTGGGATGCTCTACCAGGTTCATTTCAGTCCTAGGCACTCAAAGGGCACTAAGCATAGAGTGTGAAAACTGAGTTTCCTTGAGAGCTGCTTGGAAGCCTGATGGTGTGTGAAGTTAGTGAGCCAAATGGAGTTGTACTCCCACAAGAACCACTCGGCTGATTCTTCTTCAATATGCCCTTCACCAACATGCAGTGTCTCCTTGATTGAATTAGCTCTCACACCAATATTTGCGTCTAGAACCTTTGCATTGAGGGCTATCTGAAAACGGCTGTGACGCTGAAGTTGCCTGAGAATGTGGAGTTGGTGGCATGTGAAACCCGCATGTGGAGCATTCGTTTGTGTGGGATGCTCTACCAGGTTCATTCCTAGATAATGCACTCAAAGGGCACTAAGCATAGAGTGTGAAAACTGAGTTTCCTTGAGAGCTGCTTGGAAGCCTGATGGTGTGTGAAGTTAGTGAGCCAAATGGAGTTGTTCTCCCACAAGAACCACTCGGCTGATCCTTCTTCAGTATGCCCTTCACCAACATGCAGTGTTTCGTTGATTGAATTAGCTCTCACACCAATATTTGCGTCTAGAGCCTTTGCATTGAGGGCTATCTGAAAACGGCTGTGGCGCTGAAGTTGCCTGTGAATGTGGAGTTGGTGGCATGTGAAACCCGCATGTGGAGCATTCGTTTGTGTGGGATGCTCTCCAAGCTTCATTTCAGTCCTAGGCACTCAAAGGGCACTAAGCATAGAGTGTGAAAACTGAGTTTCCTTGAGAGCTGCTTGGAAGCCTGATGGTGTGTGAATTTAGTGAGCCAAATGGAGTTGTTCTCCCACAAGAACCACTCGGCTGATCCTTCTTCAATATGCCCTTCACCAACATGCAGTGTTTCCTTGATTGAATTAGCTCTCACACCAATATTTACGTCTAGAGCCTTTGCATTGAGGGCTATCTGAAAACGGCTGTGGCGCTGAAGTTGCCTGTGAATGTGGAGTTGGTGGCATGTGAAACCCGCATGTGGAGCATTCGTTTGTGTGGGATGCTCTACCAGGTTCATTTCAGTCCTAGGCACTCAAAGGGCACTAAGCATAGAGTGTGAAAACTGAGTTTCCTTGAGAGCTGCTTGGAAGCCTGATGGTGTGTGAAGTTAGTGAGCCAAATGGAGTTGTACTCCCACAAGAACCACTCGGCTGATTCTTCTTCAATATGCCCTTCACCAACATGCAGTGTCTCCTTGATTGAATTAGCTCTCACACCAATATTTGCATCTGGAGCCTTTGCATTGAGGGCTATCTGAAAACGGCTGTGGCGCTGAAGTTGCCTGTGAATGTGGAGTTGGTGGCATGTGAAACCCGCATGTGGAGCATTCGTTTGTGTGGGATGCTCTACCAGGTTCATTTCAGTCCTAGGCTCTCAAAGGGCACTAAGCATAGAGTGTGAAAACTGAGTTTCCTTGAGAGCTGCTTGGAAGCCTGATGGTGTGTGAAGTTAGTGAGCCAAATGGAGTTGTACTCCCACAAGAACCACTCGGCTGATTCTTCTTCAATATGCCCTTCACCAACATGCAGTGTCTCCTTGATTGAATTAGCTCTCACACCAATATTTGCGTCTAGAGCCTTTGCATTGAGGGCTATCTGAAAACGGCTGTGGCGCTGAATTTGCCTGTGAATGTGGAGTTGGTGGCATGTGAAACCCGCATGTGGAGCATTCGTTTGTGTGGGATGCTCTACCAGGTTCATTTCAGTCCTAGCCATACAAAGGGCACTAAGCATAGAGTGTGAAAACTGAGTTTCCTTGAGAGCTGCTTGGAAGCCTGATGGTGTGTGAAGTTAGTGAGCCAAATGGAGTTGTACTCCCACAAGAACCACTCGGCTGATTCTTCTTCAATATGCCCTTCACCAACATGCAGTGTCTCCTTGATTGAATTAGCTCTCACACCAATATTTGCGTCTAGAACCTTTGCATTGAGGGCTATCTGAAAACGGCTGTGGCGCTGAAGTTGCCTGAGAATGTGGAGTTGGTGGCATGTGAAACCCGCATGTGGAGCATTCGTTTGTGTGGGATGCTCTACCAGGTTCATTCCTAGATAATGCACTCAAAGGGCACTAAGCATAGAGTGTGAAAACTGAGTTTCCTTGAGAGCTGCTTGGAAGCCTGATGGTGTGTGAAGTTAGTGAGCCAAATGGAGTTGTTCTCCCACAAGAACCACTCGGCTGATCCTTCTTCAGTATGCCCTTCACCAACATGCAGTGTTTCGTTGATTGAATTAGCTCTCACACCAATATTTGCGTCTAGAGCCTTTGCATTGAGGGCTATCTGAAAACGGCTGTGGCGCTGAAGTTGCCTGTGAATGTGGAGTTGGTGGCATGTGAAACCCGCATGTGGAGCATTCGTTTGTGTGGGATGCTCTCCAAGCTTCATTTCAGTCCTAGGCACTCAAAGGGCACTAAGCATAGAGTGTGAAAACTGAGTTTCCTTGAGAGCTGCTTGGAAGCCTGATGGTGTGTGAATTTAGTGAGCCAAATGGAGTTGTTCTCCCACAAGAACCACTCGGCTGATCCTTCTTCAATATGCCCTTCACCAACATGCAGTGTTTCCTTGATTGAATTAGCTCTCACACCAATATTTACGTCTAGAGCCTTTGCATTGAGGGCTATCTGAAAACGGCTGTGGCGCTGAAGTTGCCTGTGAATGTGGAGTTGGTGGCATGTGAAACCCGCATGTGGAGCATTCGTTTGTGTGGGATGCTCTACCAGGTTCATTCCTAGATAATGCACTCAAAGGGCACTAAGCATAGAGTGTGAAAACTGAGTTTCCTTGAGAGCTGCTTGGAAGCCTGATGGTGTGTGAAGTTAGTGAGCCAAATGGAGTTGTACTCCCACAAGTACCACTCGGCTGATTCTTCTTCAATATGCCCTTCACCAACATGCAGTGTCTCCTTGATTGAATTAGCTCTCACACCAATATTTGCGTCTAGAGCCTTTGCATTGAGGGCTATCTGAAAACGGCTGTGGCGCTGAAGTTGCCTGTGAATGTGGAGTTGGTGGCATGTGAAACCCGCATGTGGAGCATTCGTTTGTGTGGGATGCTCTACCAGGTTCATTTCAGTCCTAGCCATACAAAGGGCACTAAGCATAGAGTGTGAAAACTGAGTTTCCTTGAGAGCTGCTTGGAAGCCTGATGGTGTGTGAAGTTAGTGAGCCAAATGGAGTTGTTCTCCCACAAGAACCACTCTGCTGATTCTTCTTCAATATGCCCTTCACCAACATGCAGTGTTTCCTTGATTGAATTAGCTCTCACACCAATATTTGTGTCTAGAGCCTTTGCATTGAGGGCTATCTGAAAACGGCTGTGGCGCTGAAGTTGCCTGTGAATGTGGAGTTGGTGGCATGTGAAACCCGCATGTGGAGCATTCGTTTATGTGGGATGCTCTCCAAGCTTCATTTCAGTCCTAGGCACTCAAAGGGCACTAAGCATAGAGTGTGAAAACTGAGTTTCCTTGAGAGCTGCTTGGAAGCCTGATGGTGTGTGAAGTTAGTGAGCCAAATGGAGTTGTTCTCCCACAAGAACCACTCGGCTGATCCTTCCTCAGTATGTCCTTCACCAACATGCAGTGTTTCCTTGATTGAATTAGCTCTCACACCAATATTTGCGTCTAGAGCCTTTGCATTGAGGGCTATCTGAAAACGGCTGTGGCGCTGAAGTTGCCTGTGAATGTGGAGTTGGTGGCATGTGAAACCCGCATGTGGAGCATTCGTTTGTGTGGGATGCTCTACCAGGTTCATTTCAGTCCTAGCCATACAAAGGGCACTAAGCATAGAGTGTGAAAACTGAGTTTCCTTGAGAGCTGCTTGGAAGCCTGATGGTGTGTGAAGTTAGTGAGCCAAATGGAGTTGTTCTTCCACAAGAACCACTCGGCTGATCCTTCTTCAATATGCCCTTCACCAACATGCAGTGTTTCCTTGATTGAATTAGCTCTCACACCAATATTTGCGTCTAGAGCCTTTGCATTGAGGGCTATCTGAAAACGGCTGTGGCGCTGAATTTGCCTGTGAATGTGGAGTTGGTGGCATGTGAAACCCGCATGTGGAGCATTCATTTGTGTGGGATGCTGACCAAGCTTCATTTCAGTCCTAGGCACACAAAGAGCACTAAGCATAGAGTGTGAAAACTGAGTTTCCTTGAGAGCTGCTTGGAAGCCTGATGGTGTGTGAAGTTAGTGAGCCAAATGGAGTTGTTCTCCCACAAGAACCACTCGGCTGATCCTTCTTCAATATGCCCTACACCAACATGCAGTGTTTCCTTGATTGAATTAGCTCTCACACCAATATTTGCGTCTAGAGCCTTTGCATTGAGGGCTATCTGAAAACGGCTGTGGCGCTGAAGTTGCCTGAGAATGTGGAGTTGGTGGCATGTGAAACCCGCATGTGGAGCATTCGTTTGTGTGGGATGCTCTACCAGGTTCATTCCTAGATAATGCACTCAAAGGGCACTAAGCATAGAGTGTGAAAACTGAGTTTCCTTGAGAGCTGCTTGGAAGCCTGATGGTGTGTGAAGTTAGTGAGCCAAATGGAGTTGTTCTCCCACAAGAACCACTCGGCTGATCCTTCTTCAGTATGCCCTTCACCAACATGCAGTGTTTCGTTGATTGAATTAGCTCTCACACCAATATTTGCGTCTAGAGCCTTTGCATTGAGGGCTATCTGAAAACGGCTGTGGCGCTGAAGTTGCCTGTGAATGTGGAGTTGGTGGCATGTGAAACCCGCATGTGGAGCATTCGTTTGTGTGGGATGCTCTCCAAGCTTCATTTCAGTCCTATGCACTCAAAGGGCACTAAGCATAGAGTGTAAAAACTGAGTTTCCTTGAGAGCTGCTTGGAAACCTGATGGTGTGTGAAGTTAGTGAGCCAAATGGAGTTGTTCTCCCACAAGAACCACTCGGCTGATCCTTCCTCAGTATGTCCTTCACCAACATGCAGTGTTTCCTTGATTGAATTAGCTCTCACACCAATATTTGCGTCTAGAGCCTTTGCATTGAGGGCTATCTGAAAACGGCTGTGGCGCTGAAGTTGCCTGTGAATGTGGAGTTGGTGGCATGTGAAACCCGCATGTGGAGCATTCGTTTATGTGGGATGCTCTCCAAGCTTCATTTCAGTCCTAGGCACTCAAAGGGCACTAAGCATAGAGTGTGAAAACTGAGTTTCCTTGAGAGCTGCTTGGAAGCCTGATGGTGTGTGAATTTAGTGAGCCAAATGGAGTTGTTCTCCCACAAGAACCACTCGGCTGATCCTTCTTCAATATGCCCTTCACCAACATGCAGTGTTTCCTTGATTGAATTAGCTCTCACACCAATATTTACGTCTAGAGCCTTTGCATTGAGGGCTATCTGAAAACGGCTGTGGCGCTGAATTTGCCTGTGAATGTGGAGTTGGTGGCATGTGAAACCCGCATGTGGAGCATTCGTTTGTGTGGGATGCTCTACCAGGTTCATTTCAGTCCTAGGCCCTCAAAGGGCACTAAGCATAGAGTGTGAAAACTGAGTTTCCTTGAGAGCTGCTTGGAAGCCTGATGGTGTGTGAAGTTAGTGAGCCAAATGGAGTTGTACTCCCACAAGAACCACTCGGCTGATTCTTCTTCAATATGCCCTTCACCAACATGCAGTGTCTCCTTGATTGAATTAGCTCTCACACCAATATTTGCGTCTAGAGCCTTTGCATTGAGGGCTATCTGAAAACGGCTGTGGCGCTGAAGTTGCCTGTGAATGTGGAGTTGGTGGCATGTGAAACCCGCATGTGGAGCATTCGTTTGTGTGGGATGCTCTACCAGGTTCATTTCAGTCCTAGCCATACAAAGGGCACTAAGCATAGAGTGTGAAAACTGAGTTTCCTTGAGAGCTGCTTGGAAGCCTGATGGTGTGTGAAGTTAGTGAGCCAAATGGAGTTGTTCTCCCACAAGAACCACTCGGCTGATTCTTCTTCAATATGCCCTTCACCAACATGCAGTGTTTCCTTGATTGAATTAGCTCTCACACCAATATTTGCGTCTAGAGCCTTTGCATTGAGGGCTATCTGAAAACGGCTGTGGCGCTGAAGTTGCCTGTGAATGTGGAGTTGGTGGCATGTGAAACCCGCATGTGGAGCATTCGTTTATGTGGGATGCTCTCCAAGCTTCATTTCAGTCCTAGGCACTCAAAGGGCACTAAGCATAGAGTGTGAAAACTGAGTTTCCTTGAGAGCTGCTTGGAAGCCTGATGGTGTGTGAAGTTAGTGAGCCAAATGGAGTTGTTCTCCCACAAGAACCACTCGGCTGATCCTTCCTCAGTATGTCCTTCACCAACATGCAGTGTTTCCTTGATTGAATTAGCTCTCACACCAATATTTGCGTCTAGAGCCTTTGCATTGAGGGCTATCTGAAAACGGCTGTGGCGCTGAAGTTGCCTGTGAATGTGGAGTTGGTGGCATGTGAAACCCGCATGTGGAGCATTCGTTTGTGTGGGATGCTCTACCAGGTTCATTTCAGTCCTGGGCACTCAAAGGGCACTAAGCATAGAGTGTGAAAACTGAGTTTCCTTGAGAGCTGCTTGGAAGCCTGATGGTGTGTGAAGTTAGTGAGCCAAATGGAGTTGTTCTCCCACAAGAACCACTCGGCTGATCCTTCTTCAATATGCCCTTCACCAACATGCAGTGTTTCCTTGATTGAATTAGCTCTCACACCAATATTTGCGTCTAGAGCCTTTGCATTGAGGGCTATCTGAAAACGGCTGTGGCGCTGAAGTTGCCTGTGAATGTGGAGTTGGTGGCATGTGAAACCCGCATGTGGAGCATTCGTTTGTGTGGGATGCTGACCAAGCTTCATTTCAGTCCTAGGCACACAAAGAGCACTAAGCATAGAGTGTGAAAACTGAGTTTCCTTGAGAGCTGCTTGGAAGCCTGATGGTGTGTGAAGTTAGTGAGCCAAATGGAGTTGTTCTCCCACAAGAACCACTCGGCTGATCCTTCTTCAATATGCCCTTCACCAACATGCAGTGTTTCTTTGACTGAATTAGCTCTCACACCAATATTTGCGTCTAGAGCCTTTGCATTGAGGGCTATCTGAAAACGGCTGTGGCGCTGAAGTTGCCTGAGAATGTGGAGTTGGTGGCATGTGAAACCCGCATGTGGAGCATTCGTTTGTGTGGGATGCTCTACCAGGTTCATTTCAGTCCTAGGCACTCAAAGGGCACTAAGCATAGAGTGTGAAAACTGAGTTTCCTTGAGAGCTGCTTGGAAGCCTGATGGTGTGTGAAGTTAGTGAGCCAAATGGAGTTGTACTCCCACAAGAACCACTCGGCTGATTCTTCTTCAATATGCCCTTCACCAACATGCAGTGTTTCCTTGATTGAATTAGCTCTCACACCAATATTTGCGTCTAGAGCCTTTGCATTGAGGGCTATCTGAAAACGGCTGTGGCGCTGAAGTTGCCTGTGAATGTGGAGTTGGTGGCATGTGAAACCCGCATGTGGAGCATTCGTTTGTGTGGGATGCTCTACCAGGTTCATTTCAGTCCTAGGCACTCAAAGGGCACTAAGCATAGAGTGTGAAAACTGAGTTTCCTTGAGAGCTGCTTGGAAGCCTGATGGTGTGTGAAGTTAGTGAGCCAAATGGAGTTGTTCTCCCACAAGAACCACTCGGCTGATTCTTCTTCAATATGCCCTTCACCAACATGCAGTGTTTCCTTGATTGAATTAGCTCTCACACCAATATTTGCGTCTAGAGCCTTTGCATTGAGGGCTATCTGAAAACGGCTGTGGCGCTGAAGTTGCCTGAGAATGTGGAGTTGGTGGCATGTGAAACCCGCATGTGGAGCATTCGTTTGTGTGGGATGCTCTACCAGGTTCATTCCTAGATAATGCACTCAAAGGGCACTAAGCATAGAGTGTGAAAACTGAGTTTCCTTGAGAGCTGCTTGGAAGCCTGATGGTGTGTGAAGTTAGTGAGCCAAATGGAGTTGTTCTCCCACAAGAACCACTCGGCTGATTCTTCTTCAATATGCCCTTCACCAACATGCAGTGTTTCCTTGATTGAATTAGCTCTCACACCAATATTTGCGTCTAGAGCCTTTGCATTGAGGGCTATCTGAAAACGGCTGTGGCGCTGAAGTTGCCTGAGAATGTGGAGTTGGTGGCATGTGAAACCCGCATGTGGAGCATTCGTTTGTGTGGGATGCTCTACCAGGTTCATTCCTAGATAATGCACTCAAAGGGCACTAAGCATAGAGTGTGAAAACTGAGTTTCCTTGAGAGCTGCTTGGAAGCCTGATGGTGTGTGAAGTTAGTGAGCCAAATGGAGTTGTTCTCCCACAAGAACCACTCGGCTGATCCTTCTTCAGTATGCCCTTCACCAACATGCAGTGTTTCGTTGATTGAATTAGCTCTCACACCAATATTTGCGTCTAGAGCCTTTGCATTGAGGGCTATCTGAAAACGGCTGTGGCGCTGAAGTTGCCTGTGAATGTGGAGTTGGTGGCATGTGAAACCCGCATGTGGAGCATTCGTTTGTGTGGGATGCTCTCCAAGCTTCATTTCAGTCCTATGCACTCAAAGGGCACTAAGCATAGAGTGTGAAAACTGAGTTTCCTAGAGAGCTGCTTGGAAACCTGATGGTGTGTGAAGTTAGTGAGCCAAATGGAGTTGTTCTCCCACAAGAACCACTCGGCTGATCCTTCCTCAGTATGTCCTTCACCAACATGCAGTGTTTCCTTGATTGAATTAGCTCTCACGCCAATATTTGCGTCTAGAGCCTTTGCATTGAGGGCTATCTGAAAACGGCTGTGGCGCTGAAGTTGCCTGTGAATGTGGAGTTGGTGGCATGTGAAACCCGCATGTGGAGCATTCGTTTATGTGGGATGCTCTCCAAGCTTCATTTCAGTCCTAGGCACTCAAAGGGCACTAAGCATAGAGTGTGAAAACTGAGTTTCCTTGAGAGCTGCTGGGAAGCCTGATGGTGTGTGAATTTAGTGAGCCAAATGGAGTTGTTCTCCCACAAGAACCACTCGGCTGATCCTTCCTCAGTATGTCCTTCACCAACATGCAGTGTTTCCTTGATTGAATTAGCTCTCACGCCAATATTTGCGTCTAGAGCCTTTGCATTGAGGGCTATCTGAAAACGGCTGTGGCGCTGAAGTTGCCTGTGAATGTGGAGTTGGTGGCATGTGAAACCCGCATGTGGAGCATTCGTTTATGTGGGATGCTCTCCAAGCCTCATTTCAGTCCTAGGCACTCAAAGGGCACTAAGCATAGAGTGTGAAAACTGAGTTTCCTTGAGAGCTGCTTGGAAGCCTGATGGTGTGTGAAGTTAGTGAGCCAAATGGAGTTGTTCTCCCACAAGAACCACTCGGCTGATCCTTCTTCAATATGCCCTTCACCAACATGCAGTGTTTCCTTGATTGAATTAGCTCTCACACCAATATTTGCGTCTAGAGCCTTTGCATTGAGGGCTATCTGAAAACGGCTGTGGCGCAGAAGTTGCCTGTGAATGTGGAGTTGGTGGCATGTGAAACCCGCATGTGGAGCATTCGTTTATGTGGGATGCTCTCCAAGCTTCATTTCAGTCCTAGGCACTCAAAGGGCACTAAGCATAGATTGTGAAAACTGAGTTTCATTAAGAGCTGCTTGGAAGCCTGATGGTGTGTGAAGTTAGTGAGCCAAATGGAGTTGTTCTCCCACAAGAACCACTCGGCTGATCCTTCTTCAATATGCCCTTCACCAACATGCAGTGTTTCCTTGATTGAATTAGCTCTCACACCAATATTTGCGTCTAGAGCCTTTGCATTGAGGGCTATCTGAAAACGGCTGTGGCGCTGAAGTTGCCTGAGAATGTGGAGTTGGTGGCATGTGAAACCCGCATGTGGAGCATTCGTTTGTGTGGGATGCTCTACCAGGTCCATTTCAGTCCTCGGCACTCAAAGGGCACTAAGCATAGAGTGTGAAAACTGAGTTTCCTTGAGAGCTGCTTGGAAGCCTGATGGTGTGTGAAGTTAGTGAGCCAAATGGAGTTGTACTCCCACAAGAACCACTCGGCTGATTCTTCTTCAATATGCCCTTCACCAACATGCAGTGTTTCCTTGATTGAATTAGCTCTCACACCAATATTTGCGTCTAGAGCCTTTGCATTGAGGGCTATCTGAAAACGGCTGTGGCGCTGAAGTTGCCTGTGAATGTGGAGTTGGTGGCATGTGAAACCCGCATGTGGAGCATTCGTTTGTGTGGGATGCTCTACCAGGTTCATTTCAGTCCTAGGCACTCAAAGGGCACTAAGCATAGAGTGTGAAAACTGAGTTTCCTTGAGAGCTGCTTGGAAGCCTGATGGTGTGTGAAGTTAGTGAGCCAAATGGAGTTGTACTCCCACAAGAACCACTCGGCTGATTCTTCTTCAATATGCCCTTCACCAACATGCAGTGTCTCCTTGATTGAATTAGCTCTCACACCAATATTTGCGTCTAGAGCCTTTGCATTGAGGGCTATCTGAAAACGGCTGTGGCGCTGAAGTTGCCTGTGAATGTGGAGTTGGTGGCATGTGAAACCCGCATGTGGAGCATTCGTTTGTGTGGGATGCTCTACCAGGTTCATTTCAGTCCTAGCCATACAAAGGGCACTAAGCATAGAGTGTGAAAACTGAGTTTCCTTGAGAGCTGCTTGGAAGCCTGATGGTGTGTGAAGTTAGTGAGCCAAATGGAGTTGTTCTCCCACAAGAACCACTCGGCTGATTCTTCTTCAATATGCCCTTCACCAACATGCAGTGTTTCCTTGATTGAATTAGCTCTCACACCAATATTTGTGTCTAGAGCCTTTGCATTGAGGGCTATCTGAAAACGGCTGTGGCGCTGAAGTTGCCTGTGAATGTGGAGTTGGTGGCATGTGAAACCCGCATGTGGAGCATTCGTTTATGTGGGATGCTCTCCAAGCTTCATTTCAGTCCTAGGCACTCAAAGGGCACTAAGCATAGAGTGTGAAAACTGAGTTTCCTTGAGAGCTGCTTGGAAGCCTGATGGTGTGTGAAGTTAGTGAGCCAAATGGAGTTGTTCTCCCACAAGAACCACTCGGCTGATCCTTCCTCAGTATGTCCTTCACCAACATGCAGTGTTTCCTTGATTGAATTAGCTCTCACACCAATATTTGCGTCTAGAGCCTTTGCATTGAGGGCTATCTGAAAACGGCTGTGGCGCTGAAGTTGCCTGTGAATGTGGAGTTGGTGGCATGTGAAACCCGCATGTGGAGCATTCGTTTGTGTGGGATGCTCTACCAGGTTCATTTCAGTCCTAGCCATACAAAGGGCACTAAGCATAGAGTGTGAAAACTGAGTTTCCTTGAGAGCTGCTTGGAAGCCTGATGGTGTGTGAAGTTAGTGAGCCAAATGGAGTTGTTCTCCCACAAGAACCACTCGGCTGATCCTTCTTCAATATGCCCTTCACCAACATGCAGTGTTTCCTTGATTGAATTAGCTCTCACACCAATATTTGCGTCTAGAGCCTTTGCATTGAGGGCTATCTGAAAACGGCTGTGGCGCTGAAGTTGCCTGTGAATGTGGAGTTGGTGGCATGTGAAACCCGCATGTGGAGCATTCGTTTGTGTGGGATGCTGACCAAGCTTCATTTCAGTCCTAGGCACACAAAGAGCACTAAGCATAGAGTGTGAAAACTGAGTTTCCTTGAGAGCTGCTTGGAAGCCTGATGGTGTGTGAAGTTAGTGAGCCAAATGGAGTTGTTCTCCCACAAGAACCACTCGGCTGATCCTTCTTCAATATGCCCTTCACCAACATGCAGTGTTTCCTTGATTGAATTAGCTCTCACACCAATATTTGCGTCTAGAGCCTTTGCATTGAGGGA
>NW_026701371.1:0-26875 GCF_030435755.1 Ochotona princeps | reverse complement strand
TGATAATGCACTCAAAGGGCACTAAGCATAGAGTGTGAAAACTGAGTTTCCTTGAGAGCTGCTTGGAAGCCTGATGGTGTGTGAAGTTAGTGAGCCAAATGGAGTTGTTCTCCCACAAGAACCACTCGGCTGATCCTTCTTCAATATGCCCCTTCACCAACATGCAGTGTTTCCTTGATTGAATTAGCTCTCACACCAATATTTGCGTCTAGAGCCTTTGCATTGAGGGGCTATCTGAAAACGGCTGTGGCGCTGAAGTTGCCTGAGAATGTGGAGTTGGTGGCATGTGAAACCCGCATGTGGAGCATTCGTTTGTGTGGGATGCTCACCAAGCTTTATTTCAGTCCTAGGCACTCCTCAAAGGGCACTAAGCATAGAGTGTGAAAACTGAGTTTCCTTGAGAGCTGCTTGGAAGCCTGATGGTGTGTGAGGTTAGTGAGCCAAATGGAGTTGTTCTCCCACAAGAACCACTCGGCTGATCCTTCTTCAATATGCCCCTTCACCAACATGCAGTGTTTCCTTGATTGGAATTAGCTCTCACACCAATATTTGCGTCTCGAGCCTTTGCATTGAGGGCTATCTGAAAACGGGCTGTGGCGCTGAAGTTGCCTGTGAATGTGGAGTTGGTGGCATGTGAAACCCGCATGTGGAGCATTCGTTTGTGTGGGATGCTCTACCAGGTTCATTCCTAGATAATGCACTCAAAGGGCACTAAGCATAGAGTGTGAAAACTGAGTTTCCTTGAGAGCTGCTTGGAAGCCTGATGGTGTGTGAAGTTAGTGAGCCAAATGGAGTTGTTCTCCCACAAGAACCACTCGGCTGATCCTTCTTCAATATGCCCTTCACCAACATGCAGTGTTTCCTTGATTGAATTAGCTCTCACACCAATATTTGCGTCTCGAGCCTTTGCATTGAGGGCTATCTGAAAATGGCTGTGGCGCTGAGGTTGCCTGTGAATGTGGAGTTGGTGGCATGTGAAACCCGCATGTGGAGCATTCGTTTGTGTGGGATGCTCTACCAGGTTCATTCCTAGATAATGCACTCAAAGGGCACTAAGCATAGAATGTGAAAACTGAGTTTCCTTGAGAGCTGCTTGGAAGCCTGATGGTGTGTGAAGTTAGTGAGGCCAAATGGAGTTGTTCTCCCACAAGAACCACTCGGCTGCTGATCCTTCTTCAATGGGCCCTTCACCAACATGCAGTGTTTCCTTGATTGAATTAGCTCTCACACCAATATTTGCGTCTAGAGCCTTTGCATTGAGGGCTATCTGAAAACGGCTGTGGCGCTGAAGTTGCCTGTGAATGTGGAGTTGGTGGCATGTGAAACCCGCATCTGGAGCATTCGTTTCTGTGGGATGCTGACCAAGCTTCATTCAGTCCTGGGCACACAAAGAGCACTAAGCATAGAGTGTGAAAACTGAATTTCCTTGAGAGCTGCTTGGAAGCCTGATGGTGTGTGAAGTTAGTGAGCCAAATGGAGTTGTTCTCCCACAAGAACCACTCGGCTGATCCTTCTTCAATATGCCCTTCACCAACATGCAGTGTTTCCTTGATTGAATTAGCTCTCACACCAATATTTGCGTCTAGAGCCTTTGCATTGAGGGCTATCTGAAAACGGCTGTGGCGCTGAAGTTGCCTGTGAATGTGGAGTTGGTGGCATGTGAAACCCGCATGTGGAGCATTCGTTTGTGTGGGATGCTCTACCAGGTTCATTCCTAGATAATGCACTTAAAGGGCACTAAGCATAGAGTGTGAAAACTGAGTTTCCTTGAGAGCTGCTTGGAAGCCTGATGGTGTGTGAAGTTAGTGAGCCAAATGGAGGTTGTTCTCCCACAAGAACCACTCGGCTGATCCTTCTTCAATGGCCCTTCACCAACATGCAGTGTTTCCTTGATTGAATTAGCTCTCACACCAATATTTGCGTCTAGAGCCTTTGCATTGAGGGCTATCTGAAAACGGCTGTGGCGCTGAAGTTGCCTGTGAATGTGGAGTTGGTGGCATGTGAAACCCGCATGTGGAGCATTCATTTGTGTGGGATGCTCGCCAAGCTTCATTTCAGTCCTAGGCACTCAAAGGGCACTAAGCATAGAGTGTGAAAACTGAGTTTCCTTGAGAGCTGCTTGGAAGCCTGATGGTGTGTGAAGTTAGTGAGCCAAATGGAGTTGTTCTCCCACAAGAACCACTCGGCTGATCCTTCTTCAATATGCCCTTCACCAACATGCAGTGTTTCCTTGATTGAATTATCTCTCACACCAGTATTTGCGTCTAGAGCCTTTGCATTGAGGGCTATCTGAAAACGGCTGTGGCGCTGAAGTTGCCTGAGAATGTGGAGTTGGTGGCATGTGAAACCCGCATCTGGAGCATTCGTTTCTGTGGGATGCTGACCAAGCTTCATGTCAGTCCTGGGCACACAAAGAGCACTAAGCATAGAGTGTGAAAACTGAGTTTCCTTGAGAGCTGCTTGGAAGCCTGATGGTGTGTGAAGTTAGTGAGCCAAATGGAGTTGTTCTCCCACAAGAACCACTCGGCTGATCCTTCTTCAATATGCCCTTCACCAACATGCAGTGTTTCCTTGATTGAATTAATTCTCACCACCAATATTTGCATCTAGAGCCTTTGCATTGAGGGCTATCTGAAAACGGCTGTGGCGCTGAAGTTGCCTGTGAATGTGGAGTTGGTGGCATGTGAAACCCGCATGTGGAGCATTCGTTTGTGTGGGATGCTCGCCAAGCTTCATTTCAGTCCTAGGCACTCAAAGGGCACTAAGCATAGAGTGTGAAAACTGAGTTTCCTTGAGAGCTGCTTGGAAGCCTGATGGTGTGTGAAGTTAGTGAGCCAAATGGAGTTGTTCTCCCACAAGAACCACTCGGCTGATCCTTCTTCAATATGCCCTTCACCAACATGCAGTGTTTCCTTGATTGAATTAGCTCTCACACCAATATTTGCGTCTAGAGCCTTTGCATTGAGGGCTATCTGAAAACGGCTGTGGCGCTGAAGTTGCCTGTGAATGTGGAGTTGGTGGCATGTGAAACCCGCATGTGGAGCATTGGTTTGTGTGGGATGCTCTACCAGGTTCATTCCTAGATAATGCACTCAAAGGGCACTAAGCCTAGAGTGTGAAAACTGAGTTTCCCTTGAGAGCTGCTTGGAAGCCTGATGTGTGTGTGAAGTTAGTGAGCCAAATGGAGTTGTTCTCCACAAGAACCACTCGGCTGATCCGTTCCTTCAATATGCCCTTCACCAACATGCAGTGTTTCCTTGATTGAATTAGCTCTCACACCAATATTTGCGTCTAGAGCCTTTGCATTGAGGGCTATCTGAAAACGGCTGTGGCGCTGAAGTTGCCTGTGAATGTGGAGTTGGTGGCATGTGAAACCCGCATGTGGAGCATTCGTTTGTGTCGGATGCTCTACCAGGTTCATTCCTAGATAATGCACTCAAAGGGCAGTAAGCATAGAGTGTGAAAACTGAGTTTCCTTGAGAGCTGCTTGGAAGCCTGATGGTGTGTGAAGTTAGTGAGCCAAATGGAGTTGTTCTCCCACAAGAACCACTCGGCTGATCCTTCTTCAATATGCCCTTCACCAACATGCAGTGTTTCCTTGATTGAATTAGCTCTCACACCAATATTTGCGTCTAGAGCCTTTGCATTGAGGGCTATCTGAAAACGGCTGTGGCGCTGAAGTTGCCTGTCAATGTGGAGTTGGTGGCATGTGAAACCCGCATCTGGAGCATTCGTTTGTGTGGGATGCTCGCCAAGCTTCATTTCAGTCCTAGGCACTCAAAGGGCACTAAGCATAGAGTGTGAAAACTGAGTTTCCATGAGAGCTGCTTGGAAGCCTGATGGTGTGTGAAGTTTAGTGAGCCAAATGGAGTTGTTCTCCCACAAGAACCACTCGGCTGATCCTTCTTCAATATGCCCTTCACCAACATGCAGTGTTTCCTTGATTGAATTAGCTCTCACACCAATATTTGCGTCTAGAGCCTTTGCATTGAGGGCTATCTGAAAACGGCTGTGGCGCTGAAGTTGCCTGTGAATGTGGAGTTGGTGGCATGTGAAACCCGCATGTGGAGCATTCGTTTGTGTGGGATGCTCACCAAGCTTCATTTCAGTCCTAGGCACTCAAAGGGCACTAAGCATAGAGTGTGAAAACTGAGTTTCCTTGAGAGCTGCTTGGAAGCCTGATGGTGTGTGAAGTTAGTGAGCCAAATGGAGTTGTTCTCCCACAAGAACCACTCGGCTGATCCTTCTTCAATATGCCCTTCACCAACATGCAGTGTTTCCTTGATTGAATTAGCTCTCACACCAAAATTTGCGTCTAGAGCCTTTGCATTGAGGGCTATCTGAAAACGGCTGTGGCGCTGAAGTTGCCTGTGAATGTGGAGTTGGTGGCATGTGAAACCCGCATGTGGAGCATTCGTTTGTGTGGGATGCTCTACCAGGTTCATTCCTAGATAATGCACTCAAAGGGCACTAAGCATAGAGTGTGAAAACTGAGTTTCCTTGAGAGCTGCTTGGAAGCCTGGTGGTGTGTGAAGTTAGTGAGCCAAATGGAGTTGTTCTCCCACAAGAACCACTCGGCTGATCCTTCTTCAATATGCCCTTCACCAACATGCAGTGTTTCCTTGGTTGAATTAGCTCTCACACCAATATTTGCGTCTCGAGCCTTTGCATTGAGGGCTATCTGAAAACGGCTGTGGCGCTGAAGTTGCCTGTGAATGTGGAGTTGGTGGCATGTGAAACCCGCATGTGGAGCATTCGTTTGTGTGGGATGCTCTACCAGGTTCATTCCTAGATAATGCACTCAAAGGGCACTAAGCATAGAGTGTGAAAACTGAGTTTCCTTGAGAGCTGCTTGGAAGCCTGATGGTGTGTGAAGTTAGTGAGCCAAATGGAGTTGTTCTCCCACAAGAACCACTCGGCTGATCCTTCTTCAATATGCCCTTCACCAACATGCAGTGTTTCCTTGATTGAATTAGCTCTCACACCAATATTTGCGTCTCGAGCCTTTGCATTGAGGGCTATCTGAAATCGGCTGTGGCGCTGAAGTTGCCTGTGAATGTGGAGTTGGTGGCATGTGAAACCCACATGTGGAGCATTCGTTTGTGTGGGATGCTCTATCAGGTTCATTCCTAGATAATGCACTCAAAGGGCACTAAGCATAGAGTGTGAAAACTGAGTTTCCTTGAGAGCTGCTTGGAAGCCTGATGGTGTGTGAAGTTAGTGAGCCAAATGGAGTTGTTCTCCCACAAGAACCACTCGGCTGATCCTTCTTCAATATGCCCTTCACCAACATGCAGTGTTTCCTTGATTGAATTAGCTCTCACACCAATATTTGCGTCTAGAGCCTTTGCATTGAGGGCTATCTGCAAAGGGCTGTGGCGCTGAAGTTGCCTGTGAATGTGGAGTTGGTGGCATGTGAAACCCGCATGTGGAGCATTCGTTTGTGTGGGATGCTCTACCAGGTTCATTCCTAGATAATGCAGTGAAAGGGCACTAAGCATAGAGTGTGAAAACTGAGTTTCCTTGAGAGCTGCTTGGAAGCCTGATGGTGTGTGAAGTTAGTGAGCCAAATGGAGTTGTTCTCCCACAAGAACCACTCGGCTGATCCTTCTTCAATATGCCCTTCACCAACATGCAGTGTTTCCTTGATTGAATTAGCTCTCACACCAATATTTGCGTCTAGAATATTTGCATTGAGGGCTATCTGCAAACGGCTGTGGCGCTGAAGTTTCTTGTGAATGTGGAGTTGGTGGCATGTGAAACCCGCATGTGCAGCATTTGTTTGTGTGGAATGCTCACCAAGATTCATTTCAGTCCTAGGCACTCAAAGGTCACTAATCATAGAGTGTGAAAACTGAGTTTCCTTGAGAGCTGCTTGGAAGCCTGATGGTGTGTGAAGTTAGTGAGCCAAATGGAGTTGTTCTCCCACAAGAACCACTCGGCTGATCCTTCTTCAATATGCCCTTCACCAACATGCAGTGTTTCCTTGATTGAATTAGCTCTCACACCAATATTTGCGTCTAGAGCCTTTGCATTGAGGGCTATCTGAAAACGGCTGTGGCGCTGAAGTTGCCTGTGAATGTGGAGTTGGTGGCATGTGAAACCCGCATGTGGAGCATTCGTTTGTGTGGGATGCTCTACCAGGTTCATTCCTAGATAATGCACTCAAAAGGCACTAAGCATAGAGTGTGAAAACTGAGTTTCCTTGAGAGCTGCTTGGAAGCCTGATGGTGTGTGAAGTTAGTGAGCCAAATGGAGTTGTTCTCCCACAAGAACCACTCGGCTGATCCTTCTTCAATATGCCCTTCACCAACATGCAGTGTTTCCTTGATTGAATTAGCTCTCACACCAATATTTGCGTCTAGAGCCTTTGCATTGAGGGCTATCTGAAAACGGCTGTGGCGCTGAAGTTGCCTGTGAATGTGGAGTTGGTGGCATGTGAAACCCGCATGTGGAGCATTCGTTTGTGTGGGATGCTCTACCAGGTTCATTCCTAGATAATGCACTCAAAGGGCACTAAGCATAGAGTGTGAAAACTGAGTTTCCTTGAGAGCTGCTTGGAAGCCTGATGGTGTGTGAAGTTAGTGAGCCAAATGGAGTTGTTCTCCCACAAGAACCACTCGGCTGATCCTTCTTCAATATGCCCTTCACCAACATGCAGTGTTTCCTTGATTGAATTAGCTCTCACACCAATATTTGCGTCTAGAGCCTTTGCATTGAGGGCTATCTGAAAACGGCTGTGGCGCTGAAGTTGCCTGTGAATGTGGAGTTGGTGGCATGTGAAACCCGCATGTGGAGCATTCGTTTGTGTGGGATGCTCTACCAGGTTCATTCCTAGATAATGCATTGAAAGGGCACTAAGCATAGAGTGTGAAAACTGAGTTTCCTTGAGAGCTGCTTGGAAGCCTGATGGTGTGTGAAGTTAGTGAGCCAAATGGAGTTGTTCTCCCACAAGAACCACTCGGCTGATCCTTCTTCAATATGCCCTTCAGCAACATGCAGTGTTTCCTTGATTGAATTAGCTCTCACACCAATATTTGCGTCTAGAATATTTGCATTGAGGGCTATCTGCAAACGGCTGTGGCGCTGAAGTTGCCTGTGAATGTGGAGTTGGTGGCATGTGAAACCCGCATGTGGAGCATTCGTTTGTGTGGAATGCTCACCAAGCTTCATTTCAGTCCTAGGCACTCAAAGGTCACTAATCATAGAGTGTGAAAACTGAGTTTCCTTGAGAGCTGCTTGGAAGCCTGATGGTGTGTGAAGTTAGTGAGCCAAATGGAGTTGTTCTCCCACAAGAACCACTCGGCTGATCCTTCTTCAATATGCCCTTCACCAACATGCAGTGTTTCCTTGATTGAATTAGCTCTCACACCAATATTTGCGTCTAGAGCCTTTGCATTGAGGGCTATCTGAAAACGGCTGTGGCGCTGAAGTTGCCTGTGAATGTGGAGTTGGTGGCATGTGAAACCCGCATGTGGAGCATTCGTTTGTGTGGGATGCTCTACCAGGTTCATTCCTAGATAATGCACTCAAAGGGCACTAAGCATAGAGTGTGAAAACTGAGTTTCCTTGAGAGCTGCTTGGAAGCCTGATGGTGTGTGAAGTTAGTGAGCCAAATGGAGTTGTTCTCCCACAAGAACCACTCGGCTGATCCTTCTTCAATATGCCCTTCACCAACATGCAGTGTTTCCTTGATTGAATTAGCTCTCACACCAATATTTGCGTCTAGAGCCTTTGCATTGAGGGCTATCTGAAAACGGCTGTGGCGCTGAAGTTGCCTGTGAATGTGGAGTTGGTGGCATGTGAAACCCGCATGTGGAGCATTCGTTTGTGTGGGATGCTCACCAAGCTTCATTTCAGTCCTAGGCACTCAAAGGGCACTAATCATAGAGTGTGAAAACTGAGTTTCCTTGAGAGCTGCTTGGAAGCCTGATGGTGTGTGAAGTTAGTGAGCCAAATGGAGTTGTTCTCCCACAAGAACCACTCGGCTGATCCTTCTTCAATATGCCCTTCACCAACATGCAGTGTTTCCTTGATTGAATTAGCTCTCACACCAATATTTGCGTCTAGAGCCTTTGCATTGAGGGCTATCTGCAAAGGGCTGTGGCGCTGAAGTTGCCTGTGAATGTGGAGTTGGTGGCATGTGAAACCCGCATGTGGAGCATTCGTTTGTGTGGGATGCTCTACCAGGTTCATTCCTAGATAATGCAGTGAAAGGGCACTAAGCATAGAGTGTGAAAACTGAGTTTCCTTGAGAGCTGCTTGGAAGCCTGATGGTGTGTGAAGTTAGTGAGCCAAATGGAGTTGTTCTCCCACAAGAACCACTCGGCTGATCCTTCTTCAATATGCCCTTCACCAACATGCAGTGTTTCCTTGATTGAATTAGCTCTCACACCAATATTTGTGTCTAGAGCCTTTGCATTGAGGGCTATCTGACAACGGCTGTGGCGCTGAAGTTGCCTGTGAATGTGGAGTTGGTGGCATGTGAAACACGCATGTGGAGCATTCGTTTGTGTTTGATGCTCTACCAGGTTCATTCCTAGATAATGCACTCAAAGGGCACTAAGCATAGAGTGTGAAAACTGAGTTTCCTTGAGAGCTGCTTGGAATCCTGATGGTGTGTGAAGTTAGTGAGCCAAATGGAGTTGTTCTCCCACAAGAACCACTCGGCTGATCCTTCTTCAATATGCCCTTCACCAACATGCAGTGTTTCCTTGATTGAATTAGCTCTCACACCAATATTTGCGTCTAGAGCCCTTGCATTGAGGGCTATCTGAACGCGGCTGTGGCGCTGAAGTTGCCTGTGAATGTGGAGTTGGTGGCATGTGAAACCCGCATGTGGAGCATTCGTTTGTGTGGGATGCTCTACCAGGTTCATTCCTAGAAAATGCACTCAAAGGGCACTAAGCATAGAGTGTGAAAACTGAGTTTCCTTGAGAGCTGCTTGGAAGCCTGATGGTGTGTGAAGTTAGTGAGCCAAATGGAGTTGTTCTCCCACAAGAACCACTCGGCTGATCCTTCTTCAATATGCCCTTCACCAACATGCAGTGTTTCCTTGATTGAATTAGCTCTCACACCAATATTTGCGTCTAGAGCCTTTGCATTGAGGGCTATCTGAAAACGGCTGTGGCGCTGAAGTTGCCTGTGAATGTGGAGTTGGTGGCATGTGAAACCCGCATGTGGAGCATTCGTTTGTGTGGGATGCTCACCAAGCTTCATTTCAGTCCTAGGCACTCAAAGGGCACTAATCATAGAGTGTGAAAACTGAGTTTCCTTGAGAGCTGCTTGGAAGCCTGATGGTGTGTGAAGTTAGTGAGCCAAATGGAGTTGTTCGCCCACAAGAACCACTCGGCTGATCCTTCTTCAATATGCCCTTCACCAACATGCAGTGTTTCCTTGATTGAATTAGCTCTCACACCAATATTTGCGTCTAGAGCCTTTGCATTGAGGGCTATCTGCAAAGGGTTGTGGCGCTGAAGTTGCCTGTGAATGTGGAGTTGGTGGCATGTGAAACCCGCATGTGGAGCATTCGTTTGTGTGGGATGCTCACCAAGCTTCATTTCAGTCCTAGGCACACAAAGGGCACTAAGCATAGAGTGTGAAAACTGAGTTTCCTTGAGAGCTGCTTGGAAGCCTGATGGTGTGTGAAGTTAGTGAGCCAAATGGAGTTGTTCTCCCACAAGAACCACTCGGCTGATCCTTCTTCAATATGCCCTTCACCAACATGCAGTGTTTCCTTGATTGAATTAGCTCTCACACCAATATTTGCGTCTAGAGCCTTTGCATTGAGGGCTATCTGAAAACGGCTGTGGCGCTGAAGTTGCCTGAGAATGTGGAGTTGGTGGCATGTGAAACCCGCATGTGGAGCATTCGTTTGTGTGTGATGCTCTACCAGGTTCATTCCTAGATAATGCACTCAAAGGGCACTAAGCATAGAGTGTGAAAACTGAGTTTCCTTGAGAGCTGCTTGGAAGCCTGATGGTGTGTGAAGTTAGTGAGCCAAATGGAGTTGTTCTCCCACAAGAACCACTCGGCTGATCCTTCTTCAATATGCCCTTCACCAACATGCAGTGTTTCCTTGATTGAATTAGCTCTCACACCAATATTTGCGTCTAGAGCCTTTGCATTGAGGGCTATCTGAAAACGGCTGTGGCGCTGAAGTTGCCTGTGAATGTGGAGTTGGTGGCATGTGAAACCCGCATGTGGAGCATTCGTTTGTGTGGGATGCTCTACCAGGTTCATTCCTAGATAATGCACTCAAAGGGCACTAAGCATAGAGTGTGAAAACTGAGTTTCCTTGAGAGCTGCTTGGAAGCCTGATGGTGTGTGAAGTTAGTGAGCCAAATGGAGTTGTTCTCCCACAAGAACCACTCGGCTGATCCTTCTTCAATATGCCCTTCACCAACATGCAGTGTTTCCTTGATTGAATTAGCTCTCACACCAATATTTGCGTCTAGAGCCTTTGCATTGAGGGCTATCTGAAAACGGCTGTGGCGCTGAAGTTGCCTGTGAATGTGGAGTTGGTGGCATGTGAAACCCGCATGTGGAGCATTCATTTGTGTGGGATGCTCACCAAGCTTCATTTCAGTCCTAGGCACTCAAAGGGCGCTAATCATAGAGTGTGAAAACTGAGTTTCCTTGAGAGCTGCTTGGAAGCCTGATGGTGTGTGAAGTTAGTGAGCCAAATGGAGTTGTTCTCCCACAAGAACCACTCGGCTGATCCTTCTTCAATATGCCCTTCACCAACATGCAGTGTTTCCTTGATTGAATTAGCTCTCACACCAATATTTGCGTCTAGAGCCTTTGCATTGAGGGCTATCTGCAAAGGGCTGTGGCGCTGAAGTTGCCTCTGAATGTGGAGTTGGTGGCATGTGAAACCCGCATGTGGAGCATTCGTTTGTGTGGGATGCTCTACCAGGTTCATTCCTAGATAATGCAGTGAAAGGGCACTAAGCATAGAGTGTGAAAACTGAGTTTCCTTGAGAGCTGCTTGGAAGCCTGATGGTGTGTGAAGTTAGTGAGCCAAATGGAGTTGTTCTCCCACAAGAACCACTCGGCTGATCCTTCTTCAATATGCCCTTCACCAACATGCAGTGTTTCCTTGATTGAATTAGCTCTCACACCAATATTTGCGTCTAGAATATTTGCATTGAGGGCTATCTGCAAACGGCTGTGGCGCTGAAGTTTCTTGTGAATGTGGATTTGGTGGCATGTGAAACCCGCATGTGCAGCATTTGTTTGTGTGGAATGCTCACCAAGCTTCATTTCAGTCCTAGGCACTCAAAGGTCACTAATCATAGAGTGTGAAAACTGAGTTTCCTTGAGAGCTGCTTGGAAGCCTGATGGTGTGTGAAGTTAGTGAGCCAAATGGAGTTGTTCTCCCACAAGAACCACTCGGCTGATCCTTCTTCAATATGCCCTTCACCAACATGCAGTGTTTCCTTGATTGAATTAGCTCTCACACCAATATTTGCGTCTAGAGCCTTTGCATTGAGGGCTATCTGAAAACGGCTGTGGCGCTGAAGTTGCCTGTGAATGTGGAGTTGGTGGCATGTGAAACCCGCATGTGGAGCATTCGTTTGTGTGGGATGCTCTACCAGGTTCATTCCTAGATAATGCACTCAAAAGGCACTAAGCATAGAGTGTGAAAACTGAGTTTCCTTGAGAGCTGCTTGGAAGCCTGATGGTGTGTGAAGTTAGTGAGCCAAATGGAGTTGTTCTCCCACAAGAACCACTCGGCTGATCCTTCTTCAATATGCCCTTCACCAACATGCAGTGTTTCCTTGATTGAATTAGCTCTCACACCAATATTTGCGTCTAGAGCCTTTGCAATGGCAGGGCTATCTGAAAACGGCTGTGGCGCTGAAGTTGCCTGTGAATGTGGAGTTGGTGGCATGTGAAACCCGCATGTGGAGCATTCGTTTGTGTGGGATGCTCTACCAGGTTCATTCCTAGATAATGCACTCAAAGGGCACTAAGCATAGAGTGTGAAAACTGAGTTTCCTTGAGAGCTGCTTGGAAGCCTGATGGTGTGTGAAGTTAGTGAGCCAAATGGAGTTGTTCTCCCACAAGAACCACTCGGCTGATCCTTCTTCAATATGCCCTTCACCAACATGCAGTGTTTCCTTGATTGAATTAGCTCTCACACCAATATTTGCGTCTAGAGCCTTTGCATTGAGGGCTATCTGCAAACGGCTGTGGCGCTGAAGTTGCCTGTGAATGTGGAGTTGGTGGCATGTGAAACCCGCATGTGGAGCATTCGTTTGTGTGGGATGCTCACCAAGCTTCATTTCAGTCCTAGGCACTCAAAGGGCACTAATCATAGAGTGTGAAAACTGAGTTTCCTTGAGAGCTGCTTGGAAGCCTGATGGTGTGTGAAGTTAGTGAGCCAAATGGAGTTGTTCTCCCACAAGAACCACTCGGCTGATCCTTCTTCAATATGCCCTTCACCAACATGCAGTGTTTCCTTGATTGAATTAGCTCTCACACCAATATTTGCGTCTAGAGCCTTTGCATTGAGGGCTATCTGCAAAGGGCTGTGGCGCTGAAGTTGCCTGTGAATGTGGAGTTGGTGGCATGTGAAACCCGCATGTGGAGCATTCGTTTGTGTGGGATGCTCTACCAGGTTCATTCCTAGATAATGCAGTGAAAGGGCACTAAGCATAGAGTGTGAAAACTGAGTTTCCTTGAGAGCTGCTTGGAAGCCTGATGGTGTGTGAAGTTAGTGAGCCAAATGGAGTTGTTCTCCCACAAGAACCACTCGGCTGATCCTTCTTCAATATGCCCTTCACCAACATGCAGTGTTTCCTTGATTGAATTAGCTCTCACACCAATATTTGCGTCTAGCATATTTGCATTGAGGGCTATCTGCAAACGGCTGTGGCGCTGAAGTTGCCTGTGAATGTGGAGTTGGTGGCATGTGAAACCCGCATGTGGAGCATTCGTTTGTGTGGAATGCTCACCAAGCTTCATTTCAGTCCTAGGCACTCAACGGTCACTAATCATAGAGTGTGAAAACTGAGTTTCCTTGAGAGCTGCTTGGAAGCCTGATGGTGTGTGAAGTTAGTGAGCCAAATGGAGTTGTTCTCCCACAAGAACCACTCGGCTGATCCTTCTTCAATATGCCCTTCACCAACATGCAGTGTTTCCTTGATTGAATTAGCTCTCACAACAATATTTGCGTCTAGAGCCTTTGCATTGAGGGCTATCTGCAAAGGGCTGTGGCGCTGAAGTTGCCTGTGAATGTGGAGTTGGTGGCATGTGAAACCCGCATGTGGAGCATTCGTTTGTGTGGGATGCTCTACCAGGTTCATTCCTAAATAATGCAGTGAAAGGGCACTAAGCATAGAGTGTGAAAACTGAGTTTCCTTGAGAGCTGCTTGGAAGCCTGATGGTGTGTGAAGTTAGTGAGCCAAATGGAGTTGTTCTCCCACAAGAACCACTCGGCTGATCCTTCTTCAATATGCCCTTCACCAACATGCAGTGTTTCCTTGATTGAATTAGCTCTCACACCAATATTTGCGTCTAGAATATTTGCATTGAGGGCTATCTGCAAACGGCTGTGGCGCTGAAGTTTCTTGTGAATGTGGAGTTGGTGGCATGTGAAACCCGCATGTGCAGCATTTGTTTGTGTGGAATGCTCACCAAGCTTCATTTCAGTCCTAGGCACTCAAAGGTCACTAATCATAGAGTGTGAAAACTGAGTTTCCTTGAGAGCTGCTTGGAAGCCTGATGGTGTGTGAAGTTAGTGAGCCAAATGGAGTTGTTCTCCCACAAGAACCACTCGGCTGATCCTTCTTCAATATGCCCTTCACCAACATGCAGTGTTTCCTTGATTGAATTAGCTCTCACACCAATATTTGCGTCTAGAGCCTTTGCATTGAGGGCTATCTGAAAACGGCTGTGGCGCTGAAGTTGCCTGTGAATGTGGAGTTGGTGGCATGTGAAACCCGCATGTGGAGCATTCGTTTGTGTGGGATGCTCTACCAGGTTCATTCCTAGATAATGCACTCAAAAGGCACTAAGCATAGAGTGTGAAAACTGAGTTTCCTTGAGAGCTGCTTGGAAGCCTGATGGTGTGTGAAGTTAGTGAGCCAAATGGAGTTGTTCTCCCACAAGAACCACTCGGCTGATCCTTCTTCAATATGCCCTTCACCAACATGCAGTGTTTCCTTGATTGAATTAGCTCTCACACCAATATTTGCGTCTAGAGCCTTTGCATTGAGGGCTATCTGAAAACGGCTGTGGCGCTGAAGTTGCCTGTGAATGTGGAGTTGGTGGCATGTGAAACCCGCATGTGGAGCATTCGTTTGTGTGGGATGCTCTACCAGGTTCATTCCTAGATAATGCACTCAAAGGGGCACTAAGCATAGAGTGTGAAAACTGAGTTTCCTTGAGAGCTGCTTGGAAGCCTGATGGTGTGTGAAGTTAGTGAGCCAAATGGAGTTGTTCTCCCACAAGAACCACTCGGCTGATCCTTCTTCAATATGCCCTTCACCAACATGCAGTGTTTCCTTGATTGAATTAGCTCTCACACCAATATTTGCGTCTAGAGCCTTTGCATTGAGGGCTATCTGAAAACGGCTGTGGCGCTGAAGTTGCCTGTGAATGTGGAGTTGGTGGCATGTGAAACCCGCATGTGGAGCATTCGTTTGTGTGGGGTGCTCACCAAGCTTCATTTCAGTCCTAGGCACTCAAAGGGCACTAATCATAGAGTGTGAAAACTGAGTTTCCTTGAGAGCTGCTTGGAAGCCTGATGGTGTGTGAAGTTAGTGAGCCAAATGGAGTTGTTCTCCCACAAGAACCACTCGGCTGATCCTTCTTCAATATGCCCTTCACCAACATGCAGTGTTTCCTTGATTGAATTAGCTCTCACACCAATATTTGCGTCTAGAATATTTGCATTGAGGGCTATCTGCAAACGGCTGTGGCGCTGAAGTTGCCTGTGAATGTGGAGTTGGTGGCATGTGAAACCCGCATGTGGAGCATTCGTTTGTGTGGAATGCTCACCAAGCTTCATTTCAGTCCTAGGCACTCAAAGGTCACTAATCATAGAGTGTGAAAACTGAGTTTCCTTGAGAGCTGCTTGGAAGCCTGATGGTGTGTGAAGTTAGTGAGCCAAATGGAGTTGTTCTCCCACAAGAACCACTCGGCTGATCCTTCTTCAATATGCCCTTCACCAACATGCAGTGTTTCCTTGATTGAATTAGCTCTCACACCAATATTTGCGTCTAGAGCCTTTGCATTGAGGGCTATCTGAAAACGGCTGTGGCGCTGAAGTTGCCTGTGAATGTGGAGTTGGTGGCATGTGAAACCCGCATGTGGAGCATTCGTTTGTGTGGGATGCTCTACCAGGTTCATTCCTAGATAATGCACTCAAAGGGCACTAAGCATAGAGTGTGAAAACTGAGTTTCCTTGAGAGCTGCTTGGAAGCCTGATGGTGTGTGAAGTTAGTGAGCCAAATGGAGTTGTTCTCCCACAAGAACCACTCGGCTGATCCTTCTTCAATATGCCCTTCACCAACATGCAGTGTTTCCTTGATTGAATTAGCTCTCACACCAATATTTGCGTCTAGAGCCTTTGCATTGAGGGCTATCTGCAAAGGGCTGTGGCGCTGAAGTTGCCTGTGAATGTGGAGTTGGTGGCATGTGAAACCCGCATGTGGAGCATTCGTTTGTGTGGGATGCTCTACCAGGTTCATTCCTAGATAATGCAGTGAAAGGGCACTAAGCATAGAGTGTGAAAACTGAGTTTCCTTGAGAGCTGCTTGGAAGCCTGATGGTGTGTGAAGTTAGTGAGCCAAATGGAGTTGTTCTCCCACAAGAACCACTCGGCTGATCCTTCTTCAATATGCCCTTCACCAACATGCAGTGTTTCCTTGATTGAATTAGCTCTCACACCAATATTTGCGTCTAGAATATTTGCATTGAGGGCTATCTGCAAACGGCTGTGGCGCTGAAGTTGCCTGTGAATGTGGAGTTGGTGGCATGTGAAACCCGCATGTGGAGCATTCGTTTGTGTGGAATGCTCACCAAGCTTCATTTCAGTCCTAGGCACTCAAAGGTCACTAATCATAGAGTGTGAAAACTGAGTTTCCTTGAGAGCTGCTTGGAAGCCTGATGGTGTGTGAAGTTAGTGAGCCAAATGGAGTTGTTCTCCCACAAGAACCACTCGGCTGATCCTTCTTCAATATGCCCTTCACCAACATGCAGTGTTTCCTTGATTGAATTAGCTCTCACACCAATATTTGCGTCTAGAGCCTTTGCATTGAGGGCTATCTGAAAACGGCTGTGGCGCTGAAGTTGCCTGTGAATGTGGAGTTGGTGGCATGTGAAACCCGCATGTGGAGCATTCGTTTGTGTGGGATGCTCTACCAGGTTCATTCCTAGATAATGCACTCAAAGGGCACTAAGCATAGAGTGTGAAAACTGAGTTTCCTTGAGAGCTGCTTGGAAGCCTGATGGTGTGTGAAGTTAGTGAGCCAAATGGAGTTGTTCTCCCACAAGAACCACTCGGCTGATCCTTCTTCAATATGCCCTTCACCAACATGCAGTGTTTCCTTGATTGAATTAGCTCTCACACCAATATTTGCGTCTAGAGCCTTTGCATTGAGGGCTATCTGAAAACGGCTGTGGCGCTGAAGTTGCCTGTGAATGTGGAGTTGGTGGCATGTGAAACCCGCATGTGGAGCATTCGTTTGTGTGGGATGCTCACCAAGCTTCATTTCAGTCCTAGGCACTCAAAGGGCACTAATCATAGAGTGTGAAAACTGAGTTTCCTTGAGAGCTGCTTGGAAGCCTGATGGTGTGTGAAGTTAGTGAGCCAAATGGAGTTGTTCTCCCACAAGAACCACTCGGCTGATCCTTCTTCAATATGCCCTTCACCAACATGCAGTGTTTCCTTGATTGAATTAGCTCTCACACCAATATTTGCGTCTAGAGCCTTTGCATTGAGGGCTATCTGCAAAGGGCTGTGGCGCTGAAGTTGCCTGTGAATGTGGAGTTGGTGGCATGTGAAACCCGCATGTGGAGCATTCGTTTGTGTGGGATGCTCTACCAGGTTCATTCCTAGATAATGCAGTGAAAGGGCACTAAGCATAGAGTGTGAAAACTGAGTTTCCTTGAGAGCTGCTTGGAAGCCTCATGGTGTGTGAAGTTAGTGAGCCAAATGGAGTTGTTCTCCCACAAGAACCACTCGGCTGATCCTTCTTCAATATGCCCTTCACCAACATGCAGTGTTTCCTTGATTGAATTAGCTCTCACACCAATATTTGTGTCTAGAGCCTTTGCATTGAGGGCTATCTGACAACGGCTGTGGCGCTGAAGTTGCCTGTGAATGTGGAGTTGGTGGCATGTGAAACCCGCATGTGGAGCATTCGTTTGTGTTTGATGCTCTACCAGGTTCATTCCTAGATAATGCACTCAAAGGGCACTAAGCATAGAGTGTGAAAACTGAGTTTCCTTGAGAGCTGCTTGGAATCCTGATGGTGTGTGAAGTTAGTGAGCCAAATGGAGTTGTTCTCCCACAAGAATCACTCGGCTGATCCTTCTTCAATATGCCCTTCACCAACATGCAGTGTTTCCTTGATTGAATTAGCTCTCACACCAATATTTGCGTCTAGAGCCCTTGCATTGAGGGCTATCTGAACGCGGCTGTGGCGCTGAAGTTGCCTGTGAATGTGGAGTTGGTGGCATGTGAAACCCGCATGTGGAGCATTCGTTTGTGTGGGATGCTCTACCAGGTTCATTCCTAGATAATGCAGTGAAAGGGCACTAAGCATAGAGTGTGAAAACTGAGTTTCCTTGAGAGCTGCTTGGAAGCCTGATGGTGTGTGAAGTTAGTGAGCCAAATGGAGTTGTTCTCCCACAAGAACCACTCGGCTGATCCTTCTTCAATATGCCCTTCACCAACATGCAGTGTTTCCTTGATTGAATTAGCTCTCACACCAATATTTGCGTCTAGAGCCTTTGCATTGAGGGCTATCTGCAAAGGGCTGTGGCGCTGAAGTTGCCTGTGAATGTGGAGTTGGTGGCATGTGAAACCCGCATGTGGAGCATTCGTTTGTGTGGGATGCTCTACCAGGTTCATTCCTAGATAATGCACTCAAAGGGCACTAAGCATAGAGTGTGAAAACTGAGTTTCCTTGAGAGCTGCTTGGAAGCCTGATGGTGTGTGAAGTTAGTGAGCCAAATGGAGTTGTTCTCCCACAAGAACCACTCGGCTGATCCTTCTTCAATATGCCCTTCACCAACATGCAGTGTTTCCTTGATTGAATTAGCTCTCACACCAATATTTGCGTCTAGAACCTTTGCATTGAGGGCTATCTGAAAACGGCTGTGGCGCTGAAGTTGCCTGTGAATGTGGAGTTGGTGGCATGTGAAACCCGCATGTGGAGCATTTGTTTGTGTGGAATGCTCACCAAGCTTCATTTCAGTCCTAGGCACTCAAAGGTCACTAATCATAGAGTGTGAAAACTGAGTTTCCTTGAGAGCTGCTTGGAAGCCTGATGGTGTGTGAAGTTAGTGAGCCAAATGGAGTTGTTCTCCCACAAGAACCACTCGGCTGATCCTTCTTCAATATGCCCTTCACCAACATGCAGTGTTTCCTTGATTGAATTAGCTCTCACACCAATATTTGCGTCTAGAGCCTTTGCATTGAGGGCTATCGGAAAACGGCTGTGGCGCTGAAGTTGCCTGTGAATGTGGAGTTGGTGGCATGTGAAACCCGCATGTGGAGCATTCGTTTGTGTGGGATGCTCTACCAGGTTCATTCCTAGATAATGCACTCAAAGGGCACTAAGCATAGAGTGTGAAAACTGAGTTTCCTTGAGAGCTGCTTGGAAGCCTGATGGTGTGTGAAGTTAGTGAGCCAAATGGAGTTGTTCTCCCACAAGAACCACTCGGCTGATCCTTCTTCAATATGCCCTTCACCAACATGCAGTGTTTCCTTGATTGAATTAGCTCTCACACCAATATTTGCGTCTAGAGCCTTTGCATTGAGGGCTATCTGAAAACGGCTGTGGCGCTGAAGTTGCCTGTGAATGTGGAGTTGGTGGCATGTGAAACCCGCATGTGGAGCATTCATTTGTGTGGGATGCTCACCAAGCTTCATTTCAGTCCTAGGCACTCAAAGGGCGCTAATCATAGAGTGTGAAAACTGAGTTTCCTTGAGAGCTGCTTGGAAGCCTGATGGTGTGTGAAGTTAGTGAGCCAAATGGAGTTGTTCTCCCACAAGAACCACTCGGCTGATCCTTCTTCAATATGCCCTTCACCAACATGCAGTGTTTCCTTGATTGAATTAGCTCTCACACCAATATTTGCGTCTAGAGCCTTTGCATTGAGGGCTATCTGCAAAGGGCTGTGGCGCTGAAGTTGCCTGTGAATGTGGAGTTGGTGGCATGTGAAACCCGCATGTGGAGCATTCGTTTGTGTGGGATGCTCTACCAGGTTCATTCCTAGATAATGCAGTGAAAGGGCACTAAGCATAGAGTGTGAAAACTGAGTTTCCTTGAGAGCTGCTTGGAAGCCTGATGGTGTGTGAAGTTAGTGAGCAAATGGAGTTGTTCTCCCACAAGAACCACTCGGCTGATCCTTCTTCAATATGCCCTTCACCAACATGCAGTGTTTCCTTGATTGAATTAGCTCTCACACCAATATTTGCGTCTAGAATATTTGCATTGAGGGCTATCTGCAAACGGCTGTGGCGCTGAAGTTTCTTGTGAATGTGGAGTTGGTGGCATGTGAAACCCGCATGTGCAGCATTTGCTTGTGTGGAATGCTCACCAAGCTTCATTTCAGTCCTAGGCACTCAAAGGTCACTAATCATAGAGTGTGAAAACTGAGTTTCCTTGAGAGCTGCTTGGAAGCCTGATGGTGTGTGAAGTTAGTGAACCAAATGGAGTTGTTCTCCCACAAGAACCACTCGGCTGATCCTTCTTCAATATGCCCTTCACCAACATGCAGTGTTTCCTTGATTGAATTAGCTCTCACACCAATATTTGCGTCTAGAGCCTTTGCATTGAGGGCTATCTGAAAACGGCTGTGGCGCTGAAGTTGCCTGTGAATGTGGAGTTGGTGGCATGTGAAACCCGCATGTGGAGCATTCGTTTGTGTGGGATGCTCTACCAGGTTCATTCCTAGATAATGCACTCAAAAGGCACTAAGCATAGAGTGTGAAAACTGAGTTTCCTTGAGAGCTGCTTGGAAGCCTGATGGTGTGTGAAGTTAGTGAGCCAAATGGAGTTGTTCTCCCACAAGAACCACTCGGCTGATCCTTCTTCAATATGCCCTTCACCAACATGCAGTGTTTCCTTGATTGAATTAGCTCTCACACCAATATTTGCGTCTAGAGCCTTTGCATTGAGGGCTATCTGAAAACGGCTGTGGCGCTGAAGTTGCCTGTGAATGTGGAGTTGGTGGCATGTGAAACCCGCATGTGGAGCATTCGTTTGTGTGGGATGCTCACCAAGCTTCATTTCAGTCCTAGGCACTCAAAGGGCACTAATCATAGAGTGTGAAAACTGAGTTTCCTTGAGAGCTGCTTGGAAGCCTGATGGTGTGTGAAGTTAGTGAGCCAAATGGAGTTGTTCTCCCACAAGAACCACTCGGCTGATCCTTCTTCAATATGCCCTTCACCAACATGCAGTGTTTCCTTGATTGAATTAGCTCTCACACCAATATTTGCGTCTAGAGCCTTTGCATTGAGGGCTATCTGCAAAGGGCTGTGGCGCTGAAGTTGCCTGTGAATGTGGAGTTGGTGGCATGTGAAACCCGCATGTGGAGCATTCGTTTGTGTGGGATGCTCTACCAGGTTCATTCCTAGATAATGCAGTGAAAGGGCACTAAGCATAGAGTGTGAAAACTGAGTTTCCTTGAGAGCTGCTTGGAAGCCTGATGGTGTGTGAAGTTAGTGAGCCAAATGGAGTTGTTCTCCCACAAGAACCACTCGGCTGATCCTTCTTCAATATGCCCTTCACCAACATGCAGTGTTTCCTTGATTGAATTAGCTCTCACACCAATATTTGCGTCTAGAATATTTGCATTGAGGGCTATCTGCAAACGGCTGTGGCGCTGAAGTTTCTTGTGAATGTGGAGTTGGTGGCATGTGAAACCCGCATGTGCAGCATTTGTTTGTGTGGAATGCTCACCAAGCTTCATTTCAGTCCTAGGCACTCAAAGGTCACTAATCATAGAGTGTGAAAACTGAGTTTCCTTGAGAGCTGCTTGGAAGCCTGATGGTGTGTGAAGTTAGTGAGCCAAATGGAGTTGTTCTCCCACAAGAACCACTCGGCTGATCCTTCTTCAATATGCCCTTCACCAACATGCAGTGTTTCCTTGATTGAATTAGCTCTCACACCAATATTTGCGTCTAGAGCCTTTGCTTTGAGGGCTATCTGAAAACGGCTGTGGCGCTGAAGTTGCCTGTGAATGTGGAGTTGGTGGCATGTGAAACCCGCATGTGGAGCATTCGTTTGTGTGGGATGCTCTACCAGGTTCATTCCTAGATAATGCACTCAAAAGGCACTAAGCATAGAGTGTGAAAACTGAGTTTCCTTGAGAGCTGCTTGGAAGCCTGATGGTGTGTGAAGTTAGTGAGCCAAATGGAGTTGTTCTCCCACAAGAACCACTCGGCTGATCCTTCTTCAATATGCCCTTCACCAACATGCAGTGTTTCCTTGATTGAATTAGCTCTCACACCAATATTTGCGTCTAGAGCCTTTGCATTGAGGGCTATCTGAAAACGGCTGTGGCGCTGAAGTTGCCTGTGAATGTGGAGTTGGTGGCATGTGAAACCCGCATGTGGAGCATTCGTTTGTGTGGGATGCTCTACCAGGTTCATTCCTAGATAATGCACTCAAAGGGCACTAAGCATAGAGTGTGAAAACTGAGTTTCCTTGAGAGCTGCTTGGAATCCTGATGGTGTGTGAAGTTAGTGAGCCAAATGGAGTTGTTCTCCCACAAGAACCACTCGGCTGATCCTTCTTCAATATGCCCTTCACCAACATGCAGTGTTTCCTTGATTGAATTAGCTCTCACACCAATATTTGCGTCTAGAGCCTTTGCATTGAGGGCTATCTGAAAACGGCTGTGGCGCTGAAGTTGCCTGTGAATGTGGAGTTGGTGCATGTGAAACCCGCATGTGGAGCATTCGTTTGTGTGGGATGCTCACCAAGCTTCATTTCAGTCCTAGGCACTCAAAGGGCACTAATCATAGAGTGTGAAAACTGAGTTTCCTTGAGAGCTGCTTGGAAGCCTGATGGTGTGTGAAGTTAGTGAGCCAAATGGAGTTGTTCTCCCACAAGAACCACTCGGCTGATCCTTCTTCAATATGCCCTTCACCAACATGCAGTGTTTCCTTGATTGAATTAGCTCTCACACCAATATTTGCGTCTAGAGCCTTTGCATTGAGGGCTATCTGCAAAGGGCTGTGGCGCTGAAGTTGCCTGTGAATGTGGAGTTGGTGGCATGTGAAACCCGCATGTGGAGCATTCGTTTGTGTGGGATGCTCTACCAGGTTCATTCCTAGATAATGCAGTGAAAGGGCACTAAGCATAGAGTGTGAAAACTGAGTTTCCTTGAGAGCTGCTTGGAAGCCTGATGGTGTGTGAAGTTAGTGAGCCAAATGGAGTTGTTCTCCCACAAGAACCACTCGGCTGATCCTTCTTCAATATGCCCTTCACCAACATGCAGTGTTTCCTTGATTGAATTAGCTCTCACACCAATATTTGCGTCTAGAATATTTGCATTGAGGGCTATCTGCAAACGGCTGTGGCGCTGAAGTTTCTTGTGAATGTGGAGTTGGTGGCATGTGAAACCCGCATGTGCAGCATTTGTTTGTGTGGAATGCTCACCAAGCTTCATTTCAGTCCTAGGCACTCAAAGGTCACTAATCATAGAGTGTGAAAACTGAGTTTCCTTGAGAGCTGCTTGGAAGCCTGATGGTGTGTGAAGTTAGTGAGCCAAATGGAGTTGTTCTCCCACAAGAACCACTCGGCTGATCCTTCTTCAATATGCCCTTCACCAACATGCAGTGTTTCCTTGATTGAATTAGCTCTCACACCAATATTTGCGTCTAGAGCCTTTGCTTTGAGGGCTATCTGAAAACGGCTGTGGCGCTGAAGTTGCCTGTGAATGTGGAGTTGGTGGCATGTGAAACCCGCATGTGGAGCATTCGTTTGTGTGGGATGCTCTACCAGGTTCATTCCTAGATAATGCACTCAAAAGGCACTAAGCATAGAGTGTGAAAACTGAGTTTCCTTGAGAGCTGCTTGGAAGCCTGATGGTGTGTGAAGTTAGTGAGCCAAATGGAGTTGTTCTCCCACAAGAACCACTCGGCTGATCCTTCTTCAATATGCCCTTCACCAACATGCAGTGTTTCCTTGATTGAATTAGCTCTCACACCAATATTTGCGTCTAGAGCCTTTGCATTGAGGGCTATCTGAAAACGGCTGTGGCGCTGAAGTTGCCTGTGAATGTGGAGTTGGTGGCATGTGAAACCCGCATGTGGAGCATTCGTTTGTGTGGGATGCTCTACCAGGTTCATTCCTAGATAATGCACTCAAAGGGCACTAAGCATAGAGTGTGAAAACTGAGTTTCCTTGAGAGCTGCTTGGAATCCTGATGGTGTGTGAAGTTAGTGAGCCAAATGGAGTTGTTCTCCCACAAGAACCACTCGGCTGATCCTTCTTCAATATGCCCTTCACCAACATGCAGTGTTTCCTTGATTGAATTAGCTCTCACACCAATATTTGCGTCTAGAGCCTTTGCATTGAGGGCTATCTGAAAACGGCTGTGGCGCTGAAGTTGCCTGTGAATGTGGAGTTGGTGGCATGTGAAACCCGCATGTGGAGCATTCGTTTGTGTGGGATGCTCACCAAGCTTCATTTCAGTCCTAGGCACTCAAAGGGCACTAATCATAGAGTGTGAAAACTGAGTTTCCTTGAGAGCTGCTTGGAAGCCTGATGGTGTGTGAAGTTAGTGAGCCAAATGGAGTTGTTCTCCCACAAGAACCACTCGGCTGATCCTTCTTCAATATGCCCTTCACCAACATGCAGTGTTTCCTTGATTGAATTAGCTCTCACACCAATATTTGCGTCTAGAGCCTTTGCATTGAGGGCTATCTGCAAAGGGCTGTGGCGCTGAAGTTGCCTGTGAATGTGGAGTTGGTGGCATGTGAAACCCGCATGTGGAGCATTCGTTTGTGTGGGATGCTCTACCAGGTTCATTCCTAGATAATGCAGTGAAAGGGCACTAAGCATAGAGTGTGAAAACTGAGTTTCCTTGAGAGCTGCTTGGAAGCCTGATGGTGTGTGAAGTTAGTGAGCCAAATGGAGTTGTTCTCCCACAAGAACCACTCGGCTGATCCTTCTTCAATATGCCCTTCACCAACATGCAGTGTTTCCTTGATTGAATTAGCTCTCACACCAATATTTGCGTCTAGAATATTTGCATTGAGGGCTATCTGCAAACGGCTGTGGCGCTGAAGTTGCCTGTGAATGTGGAGTTGGTGGCATGTGAAACCCGCATGTGGAGCATTCGTTTGTGTGGAATGCTCACCAAGCTTCATTTCAGTCCTAGGCACTCAAAGGGCACTAATCATAGAGTGTGAAAACTGAGTTTCCTTGAGAGCTGCTTGGAAGCCTGATGGTGTGTGAAGTTAGTGAGCCAAATGGAGTTGTTCTCCCACAAGAACCACTCGGCTGATCCTTCTTCAATATGCCCTTCACCAACATGCAGTGTTTCCTTGATTGAATTAGCTCTCACACCAATATTTGCGTCTAGAGCCTTTGCATTGAGGGCTATCTGAAAACGGCTGTGGCGCTGAAGTTGCCTGTGAATGTGGAGTTGGTGGCATGTGAAACCCGCATGTGGAGCATTCGTTTGTGTGGGATGCTCTACCAGGTTCATTCCTAGATAATGCACTCAAAGGGCACTAAGCATAGAGTGTGAAAACTGAGTTTCCTTGAGAGCTGCTTGGAAGCCTGATGGTGTGTGAAGTTAGTGAGCCAAATGGAGTTGTTCTCCCACAAGAACCACTCGGCTGATCCTTCTTCAATATGCCCTTCACCAACATGCAGTGTTTCCTTGATTGAATTAGCTCTCACACCAATATTTGCGTCTAGAGCCTTTGCATTGAGGGCTATCTGAAAACGGCTGTGGCGCTGAAGTTGCCTGTGAATGTGGAGTTGGTGGCATGTGAAACCCGCATGTGGAGCATTCGTTTGTGTGGGATGCTCACCAAGCTTCATTTCAGTCCTAGGCACTCAAAGGTCACTAATCATAGAGTGTGAAAACTGAGTTTCCTTGAGAGCTGCTTGGAAGCCTGATGGTGTGTGAAGTTAGTGAGCCAAATGGAGTTGTTCTCCCACAAGAACCACTCGGCTGATCCTTCTTCAATATGCCCTTCACCAACATGCAGTGTTTCCTTGATTGAATTAGCTCTCACACCAATATTTGCGTCTAGAGCCTTTGCTTTGAGGGCTATCTGAAAACGGCTGTGGCGCTGAAGTTGCCTGTGAATGTGGAGTTGGTGGCATGTGAAACCCGCATGTGGAGCATTCGTTTGTGTGGGATGCTCTACCAGGTTCATTCCTAGATAATGCACTCAAAAGGCACTAAGCATAGAGTGTGAAACTGAGTTTCCTTGAGAGCTGCTTGGAAGCCTGATGGTGTGTGAAGTTAGTGAGCCAAATGGAGTTGTTCTCCCACAAGAACCACTCGGCTGATCCTTCTTCAATATGCCCTTCACCAACATGCAGTGTTTCCTTGATTGAATTAGCTCTCACACCAATATTTGCGTCTAGAGCCTTTGCATTGAGGGCTATCTGAAAACGGCTGTGGCGCTGAAGTTGCCTGTGAATGTGGAGTTGGTGGCATGTGAAACCCGCATGTGGAGCATTCGTTTGTGTGGGATGCTCTACCAGGTTCATTCCTAGATAATGCACTCAAAGGGCACTAAGCATAGAGTGTGAAAACTGAGTTTCCTTGAGAGCTGCTTGGAAGCCTGATGGTGTGTGAAGTTAGTGAGCCAAATGGAGTTGTTCTCCCACAAGAACCACTCGGCTGATCCTTCTTCAATATGCCCTTCACCAACATGCAGTGTTTCCTTGATTGAATTAGCTCTCACACCAATATTTGCGTCTAGAGCCTTTGCATTGAGGGCTATCTGCAAAGGGCTGTGGCGCTGAAGTTGCCTGTGAATGTGGAGTTGGTGGCATGTGAAACCCGCATGTGGAGCATTCGTTTGTGTGGGATGCTCTACCAGGTTCATTCCTAGATAATGCAGTGAAAGGGCACTAAGCATAGAGTGTGAAAACTGAGTTTCCTTGAGAGCTGCTTGGAAGCCTGATGGTGTGTGAAGTTAGTGAGCCAAATGGAGTTGTTCTCCCACAAGAACCACTCGGCTGATCCTTCTTCAATATGCCCTTCACCAACATGCAGTGTTTCCTTGATTGAATTAGCTCTCACACCAATATTTGCGTCTAGAATATTTGCATTGAGGGCTATCTGCAAACGGCTGTGGCGCTGAAGTTGCCTGTGAATGTGGAGTTGGTGGCATGTGAAACCCGCATGTGGAGCATTCGTTTGTGTGGAATGCTCACCAAGCTTCATTTCAGTCCTAGGCACTCAAAGGTCACTAATCATAGAGTGTGAAAACTGAGTTTCCTTGAGAGCTGCTTGGAAGCCTGATGGTGTGTGAAGTTAGTGAGCCAAATGGAGTTGTTCTCCCACAAGAACCACTCGGCTGATCCTTCTTCAATATGCCCTTCACCAACATGCAGTGTTTCCTTGATTGAATTAGCTCTCACACCAATATTTGCGTCTAGAGCCTTTGCATTGAGGGCTATCTGAAAACGGCTGTGGCGCTGAAGTTGCC
>NW_026701370.1:0-42751 GCF_030435755.1 Ochotona princeps | reverse complement strand
GAACTTGGAGGAGGCAGTAGTAGTACTAGTACTTCTGGCAGTGGTAATACTGGTGGAGCTCCTGGCAGGACAGGTACATTTGGTGAGGCCGACGACAATGTCACTACGACTGCAAGAGAGAAGACGCAGATCAGCAGAGAATCGAAAACAGCTGGAGGAAAGGAAGAAAAAAAGCTGACGGCGACAAGCTCTACTACTGCTACTATTACTAGTACGTTGACACCCCCAGAGACTAACACAGGCACCACAGATTTCGCAGTACATGCAGGCACATTGACACTGTCACTACTTATGGAGGGAGAACCGATGGGAGTAGTAGTAGCCAGACAGGTCGTCGTAGGACGTAGCAGCAGCGGGGTCGGTGCAGGCAACTCGGCAACAACAGGAGGAGGAGCGACAGAAGCAGCGTCAGCAATAACAGCAAAAAGAGCAGACAGTGCTGACGGCGGCGACGAAGCAAGGAGTATTGGCGTGACGAATGCTGTACATGTAGAGGGAAGACTGCAAGACATATCTGGTAATAGAGGTACCTCAGAATCGAAACTTCTCAAGCTTATGCAAAGCGCTGTCAATGGGGACCGCCTGCCGTTAGAACTACGTGCTGCACCGCAACAGGTGGAACCACGACCACAGTGGCTGCTCCGAATCATCGACGGCATGCATGTATCGCCTTCGTTAACCGGGTACGTTTCTACGGCTGTCAACGCCAGAGAAGAGAAGCGGAGCACGATGACAGCGGCGGTTGTTTGCCGCTCTGGCAGCTGCACACAGCAGCTGTCGTGAGAGTCGTCAGCGCTTACGCACGTCGGCATCACAAACTAAAGCACACACACAGCGTACTTATTGCTTTACGAGGAAAAACAAACGGCTGCGTGCTGTCTTTGTGCTGCTGGAACCAATAGAATAGTATGTTACATCGCGTGCCCATGCGACAATACAGCAGCAGGTGCTGCTGAGGGAAACAAATAGAACCCTATATTACGTAGTGTTTTTATCTTCAAGTCGCTCAAGAGACTGTCATTCGAAATACCTGCTCCAGCTCATAGGGCGGAAGAGAGTTCTTCTCATACGTGTGCTTAGTACATGCTGCAAGTCTAGACACCAACGGGAGCTGGTAGAAGGGTCTACTTTACGATGCCCATCTCCTAGTGCACAAAGCATCGCACACGGTACTTCATTAACTTATGATTGGTTACGTGTGTGCTTGTCTGTACATATATATATATACGTATATACACGTATATGTATATGTACACACACGTAAATATGTATATATATATATATATATATGTAGGCAACACCGTAGTAGGTGTGTATATGAATACACGGCACTGCGGAAGTCACTTCAGTCAGTCTACTCTTCCAAGTCACTGTCTACGTCGTTGACCGATATGAAGGTGTGGAGGTATTATCTACTTACTGAAATGTCGGGCTGCGACATAAATACGTATATGTGGGTAAATATACGTACATATATGTGTTTATACATGTCTCTATCAGCCTCATGATGTGTTTGTTTGAAATCACAGATATATGCATACATATGTGTGCATTATATAGAGAGAGAGATAGAGGAAAACGATACATACATACGTGGATAAATATATATATATGTATATATATAAACACATACATGTGTATATATGAAGGGAACCAATATGGCTGCATGATAGGTTGTTTTAAACTGTGAAAATATTATTATGCTAGCAGAACTGGCTAAACATGTATTTAGAAAGAGATATATATATATCTTCTGGTATATAATTATATATATACTTTTTTGTATATACAGAGAGAGGCATATACATTTTGTATATACACATGTGGATAAAGGTTTATATGTAGGTATGTAGGCTGTATGAGAAGAAGACCTGGCTGAACACATACACATTTCCGAAAATTAGATCAGATTAATCATGTACACGTGTACATTTTGAGTGTACATATATATATCTGGAGAGAGAGAGAGATAAATACATATTTTCAGATATCTATAATGATAAGATATTAAATGTATATATGTAAACTTTGAGTATGTATATATATAGAGAGAGAAACAAATATCTACATTCAGATACCTATGTATATTGTATATGAATATGTAGATGTGCATTTTTAGTATATAGGGAGAGTGATAAATATACGTATCCAAATATTCAGAGTAGATGGGTACGTATATGTAGTACATCCTGGCTATAATATGTAAAGAGAGAGAGATACATATACATGCTCAGGTATCTCTAATTATAAATACATAAATGTGCTTGTGAATGGTACGTGTTCACATATATATATGTAAATGTATTGTTTTTTTCCATCTAGAGAAGTCGGTATGAGCAGATGACTGATCAGTTGTGTGGTCCACATTGTGGCGATAGATATATATGTATAGATGTCAGAGGGGGGTGAGTCTGTGAAGAGCCAGCAACGAGCAACGCAGACAAATTCATTTCCATGCATGTGCAGTAGAGAAACACGACTTTTTTCTTATGATTTATATATATTTCACTGAGTGTGTTGATAGGTATGTAAAAGGTATGTCAACTGCTTCGTGAAAACTATTATGACGTACTGATTGGGTGATAGTATATGTATACAAACGCTCTATACTGGGTTCTTGAAGTTCCAGTATGTGAGAGCTCTATACTCTCTGTCTACTCTCGAAGTAGTAGTGTATAGGAGCTCCATACTTTCTATGGAGGTTTGTGGTGCCGGTACGTAATAAGACATACTGCATGCACCTCATGTATGAATATACGGACCCTGCACATGCAAAGGGTGGACGTGCACATATGTAGTTACATTCCGTACTACCCCTGTGGACTCCGTGAAAGGTACTGGAAGCGCCTCATTGTTGTGTGTTGAAGAAGAGTTCCTGCGCTTGCTACTGCTGTTGCTGTTGCGCGTGTTCTGTAAGTCTTGCGTACGCGACAGCAACTGCTGCTGTTGCTGTTGCTGCTGTCTTATGGTGGTCAGTGCATACACGACAGCAGCTGTCTTTTTTTTTGTGGTGGGAACTTGCGCTGCACGCCCCCAGATCTTTCAATTTTTCAGTAGTGTCTTGCTCCAGTATTGTGCCGCTACTATTGCCATACTGAGGAGTTCATTCTCAATATTGTTCAACCGTAGTACACTACTGGAATGGATATACGTACTACTGGCTATATACTCGACATATATGGAGTCTTTGCTGGTAATGTGTTGAGACCTGCTTGCTGCTGTTCATGCTGAGAAATGGCGCTGTCCCTCTTACCCTACGGACGGTCATCATCTACTGTAACTGCCTCCGTGTACGTAGTTGTACATGTGTTGTTGATGTTTGCTGCGTATGTAGTGTGTTGGTGTTTGCTGCCTATGTAATGTGGTGTTAGTGTTTGCTGCCTACGTAATGTGTTGTTGGTGTTTGTTGCCTGTATAATGGGTTGTGGATGTTGGCTGCCTGTATAAAGTGCGTTGTTGGTGTTTGTTGCCTATATAATGTGTTGTTGGTGTTTTCTGCTGCCTCTCTTTTACGGTCTTGTGGTGTGCTGCTTCCACGTAGTGCTGTTGTGTGAGATGCCTCTGTGTGTTGTTCTTGTGGTGGATTCTGCCTTTGTGTGTTGGTGTTGTAGGTGCTGGCTTTATGTGCTGTTGTTGTGTGCTGCCTCTAGTACTTGTTGTGTGTGTCGCCTCCTGTGTTTCCGTTGTGTGCTGCCTGTGCTTCTCGTTGATATGATGTGCTTCCTCTGTGATGTAACGGTGGTGGTGGTGGCGTTGGTAGGTGCTGCCTGTACAATGCCTTCTTGCTGAGGTGTGCTGCTTCCATGTGTGGTTGTGTGCTAGCTTCATTATGTGTTTGTTGTTTGTGTATGTGTTGGACGGATGGCTGTGGATGTTTTCTGTTTGTTCCTGTTTCTCAGACTAGTGTCGTCACTAGCAGTGGTACAAGACATGCGACTTACCGAAGTGAATGTTCACGTTTTGGATGCTACACACTTAGCTATCGATGCTGTTGCATTAGTGTCAGCACTAAACCCTCTCAGGAGTGATAAAGTGCACATAGCTTTGGAGGAGTTTGCTGCTGAAGTCTCTCTGTATCAGCAGCAGGTGCGACGCCGTCCCTCAGAGGCGAGTGAAACGCAGCAGAAACAGCCACGACACCACATAACAGATGACGATGAAGAAGTAGGTAAAGAGAAAGGGGTGCTACTGGGTGTTCTGAAACTTGCGCATCGCACAGTACCGCCTGCAGATTCTATGTCTACTGCTACAGCTCCTCCTCACTTAGCAGATAGCAGGAGTAGAGGAAGGACGAGGAGGAGAAGGGGGAGCAGCAGCACTAGAAGAAAAAGACAAAAGTCCACTTAGATTCCGAGTACCTCTTGATTATGCTAAATATGGAGATCAACTTATACTCGAGGGTGATGGAAGTGCTTTTGGAGCCTTCATTACAAGTATTGTGCACTCTGATGCTATTGTAAGTGGTGGTGGATTGTCTGGTGCTTCCTTTGGCGGGCCGTCCGCCGGGACGACAGCACCGTTGCTTCCAGAGAAAGAGAGAAGCCGAGAGGGAGAACGAGATCACCGTACAAGTGGCACACACAGAGGAACACCAGTAGAAGGACACGAAGGAGGAGGAGCACCACCAGCAATATTAGGAGGAAGAGGAAGAGTAGGTACTTTACGGTATGAAGCAGTGGTAAGCGCCTTGCTGAGAACAACATTCGGGCCTTTACAAGTGAGTGGGCTCTCACTGTCTTCGGAGTTGAATGTTTTTGATACATTGTTGCCTCTATCGCTGGAGAGAGAGGCGGAGCAGCAAGCTTTTGTAGCAGGGCCGTTGCCACCAAAACACCTGCAAGCAGTGCGTGAAACAGTGCAAGGAGAGAGAAGTCAAAGTCTTGTGGATGAAGTCAAATTTCAAGTTAAGTCACTGCATTTTGTAGATCCGTTAGAGTCTGTCAAACATGAAGAAGAAAAAGAGAAGAGGGAGAAGTCTTCTGATGCGAAAGATGCGTCGCAGAGATCATCTATGCCAGAGCCTCCTCCTCCTACAACTGCTACTACTACACCAGCAGCTATGTCGTTCTTGCGTCACCTGAAAAACTATGCAAGGGCAGCAGAGGACACCTCTGGTCGAAATGCATCGAGCGAGCAAGGGCCTGTGTCCAGAGCTGGTGTGGAGTTTGCTGCTGATGTGGCTTTGGAGCTTCCCTTGAGTGTAGGGGCGTCTTTAGGTACACTTGTTTTCGAAATGAGAATCCCGAGGGATCCTTATGAAGAGGTAGGCTCCGAAGAAGAGGAGACTGCTGATACGAATGGATTAGGTAGTGCTGTTGTTGGGAGGATTGGTAGTATTAGTAGCAGGGATAGCATCAGTACTAGTAGTACTGCTGGTGGTGTTGGTGGATCAGGAGGCATACGTAGTGGTCACAGAGTGCTCAGTGCAAGAGAAGAGGCTTCTACGGGTGTCACTGAGACGCGCTTCGAGAAAGAACGGAGGCTCAGTGCACAGCAGATGTCAGTTAACGAGCAGCAATCCTCCTCTTTGATCTCGTCTTCCGCACCACGACGACGACTGTCCAACGAAGCTTATGGAGAGTCGTCTACTACTCCATCTGCCAGACACGCTGGAAGAACTCAAGGCGTAGGAGGAGGTACAGAGAGCGCTTCTCAGCCACCAGGAGGACATACACAAGACGGCGCAGCAGCAGCATCACCAGCAGCCATCGCTACGGCAGCAACAGGAACGTCAGTAGATAATACGATACTATTAGGATGGCTAGTACTTCCGTCAATGTCTGTGAGTCCTTCTGAAGAGACAGTTCTTAACGCTCGTGGATTCATATTACCCTCGGCGAAAGATATGCCTCTTGTATCGAGATTCTTTTCTGCCTGCGTTCGTGGCGAACAGCCGTTAATCTATGTGAACGGTGTGGCTGCTTTACTTCCCGCAGCAGCTGACGAAGAGGTAGAACCACTTGCGGCAGCGGTAGTAGCTGCAGCTGCAGAACGGAGGCCTGTCGATATCGGGAACACAGCCTCGCATGCAAGAGTCGTATGGCTGCAGCATCTTGTTGAATCCCTTCATATTGCTGCTCCCGCCCCCCCGACTTTGCAGGGCGTTGTTGCAGAGAGTTTCAACCATGTGGAGATGCGCAACCTTTCTCTATCAGCTGTTGCCCCGGCAGTTCGTGGCAAAGACGACCGCGTAAGCATAGGCGCTGCTGTCAAGGCTCATATACAGTCACCTCTTGGGCCGAATTCTCCTCTAGTTATCCATCATGTAGAGGTGAAGGTAAGCTTGCATAAAAGAAAAACTGCTTCTCATCATGGTAGTACGGAGGGACTCGGGTCCCCACCGTACACTGCAGCCACACCAGCTGATGAAGAAGAAGGAAAAGAAAATCAAGGGTCTCCGATGGACGGAGGACACCCGGAAGGGGCACAGATATTGTCAAGTGAAGATGGCTCTTTCCTCTATAATCAAACCTCTGGTACGCGTCAAGCTGAATATACAGCAGGCAGCAACGAGAGACGTCTAGGGGATGTAGATATACCGACATACCCTTCACACACTCCACACACACAAGAAGAACGACTTCAAGCTGGCGGCGTTCAGGAAAGTGCGCGAGTAGGACAGCCGACGGCCGGAATCTTTACTACTACTACTATTGCTGAGAGTGCTACTAGTACTAACGCTGCTAGTGCGAGTGGTCCCCCCCCCTCCTGGGGAGGAGCAAAGACCTACAGGCGGCGGAGAGCGTACAGTGCATGTGGAGGACCCGGAGTTACAATTAGTGGGTGATTTGTATATAGCCTCTTTACCTTTTCGCCAGGCGGGTGATATTCTTGAGGCACAAGTGGAGGACGTTTTGCTGGTTTTCCAAGATGGTGGTGATGCATTTGCTGACCTTGCGCTAGATCTTCTGAATACCGCCGACACAGTCACGCTGTATGTAAGAGGTACTGCATCTGTAATAGTAGATACAGCGCTGGGTATTCTGGAGCTGAAGGACTTACCTCTTTCTGTTAATGTCCCTGTGAGCGGGATGGCCTTATTTAGTGGAAACGCTCTAGGCACACTGGCGAAGGGAGCTTTAGAGAGCTTGCGTGTATGGGATATTGATGTCGATGAAGAAGACGAAGAGGAGGAGGACTCAGAAAGTAGTACCGATGGCGCTAGTACTGCAGCGAAGGGCTGTCAGGCAGGTGCTCCTACGAGAGGAGGAACTGGGGAGCTAGCGGGGGAATTGGGGCAGCTTGGTGACGAAGAAGAAGAAGGTGGAGAGGGCGGCGACGGAGCACTCTATTTGGCCACGCAGCTCACTCTGCATAATGAGAATGATGTGGCCGCATCCCTAGGAGATATGGTATTTGACGTCTCGCATGGAGGCGAAACCATCGCAGCCGTAGTCGTCTCGGACTTCAATATGAAGCCGGGTGACAATAAGCTGTTTTTGGAAGGAGTAGTGAAACCGGATGGCTTAAAGACGTTCAGTGCACTTGCTTCCGCTTTTTTCGTTAACGGACAATATACTCTTGGAGTGCAGGGTGTCAGTATCGGTAATGAAGAGGAATCCAGCTCTCATCAGGATGCGGTGCAACACTCTTCTACCGAGGAGACGGTACAGCACATGGGCCACCATCCCCCTCGACGCCCAAGCAGAGCTGCCAGAATCGCGATGAGACGATGTGGTGTGCATGCAGCACCTCCCCGATGGTTGCGTGCTGTTCTCAGTCGTGTGCACTTTTCTGTACCCATCGGCGGCGAAGGAGGAAGTAGCAGTACAACTAGCAGTAGTAGTACTGCTAGTACGACTGGCGTAGAAGGTGGAGGTGGTGATGCTGCCGCAGGGGACGATGCGGGAAGTAGCGTGACAAGTAGTAGTACTGCTGAAGAACAAAAAGGTTTGTTTTCTGTGGATAAACTTGTCAAAGACGTTAAAATCCTGAGTGTAGATGTCGATTTCACTGGACCTCGTAACCCCGTGATAGATGGACGCCTTCAAGTCCTGTACGACGTACCGCCAAATTTCAATGTCAAACACAAGGTAAAAAGACATCATATTCAAAGAAATGGAAATTTTTGTTGGCGGCTCTTCTTATCAAAGAAATAATACAGTAACACTAGGGTCAGCTTCTTCACAAGCACAGTATTGTTGACGTCACACTTCACTGAAGAGCATTATTGACGTTAGTAGTACAGAAGCAACTTACTTAATTCGCAACGGTGTTCTGAAAAAGGAGATCACTTCAAGATCACCAGCTGAGTGCTTTCGGCAAATCTTCCATGAGCGCTGCGTGTTGGTGGGTCGTGTGTCGTCTATATCTAACTTACGAGAGGCTATGCCTCTAATTCGTACATACGTATACATATACACGTATATATACATGTAATTATATATATATATATACATATGTGCACGGGCAAGCACATGGGGCGATGGGAGTTGGGTGTTTGGACATGTATATACACGCTTTTACACCCACATACACACTCTGCGCGAAGGAAGAGGGAAGAAGTAGCCATCTTTTGCTGACGTACATTACATATGTATGTGTACACTGTCAGCCCCTGAGATGCTTGTTCTCTTGTATATGCATATACATAAGGCACCTACTCAAGACGTCGTGATGAGAACTCTCTTCATATAACAAATATACCCACACGTGCAAACACAAATGTCAATTGAGGCTTATGTCTCGGTCTACCGGTAAACACAGAGGCCGCGCTGGTTACACGCACTCCTTTACTGACGTATGTACACACACACACACGGAGACGGTGAGTACATACAGCTTATATAGTATGTACGCCCACTCACCCAGCTGAATATTCACTGACAGTATTCAAATACACACATACACAAAGATCCAAATTCACCACACACACAGTTCAACAGAAAGAAACATAAGAAGCGCTCAAGCCAAGAAGCTCTCTAAGGCTTCCTGTTGATGCTTAGGGAGAGCTTGCATGCACGACAGAGCGGCTTGAGTACGTGGTCAAGGACGCTTATGACAGCGGGGTCTGTGTATACTGTGTACGTGGTGATGATGATGCTGCATGCATAGCGAGGTGATGAAGGGAAATTACAACACTTAAAGATCTTTTTATACGTAGGGAGTTTCCAATGCGGTCAACTGCGCGTTTCGGCAGCAGCAGGTTTCATTTGCATATTTGAATATTCAAAGGGGAAATACGTTATCTCATGGACATCTACCTGTGTACATATTTGTGAGGCAAGCTGTCTTTTGAAGTATACTTGACGTTAGCACAACGCATGTGGCTTTCTTATGACCAATTCAATATATACACATGTCGAATTTGCTATCTTGTGAACAATGATAGCAGTCAGCAAAACGCATGTAGGGGGCTTCTCATGGTCGTATATATATATATACACACGGTATATGAATGTGAAAAATATATACCAACAGTCAGCACAACGCATGTGGCTTTCGTATAGGCAATTTTATATATGGATGAGTACTCACTTATATGGAATGCGCTATCTTGTAGAAAATATATATTAACAGTCAGCACAACGCACGTGGCTTCCGTATGGCCATCTGAATATGTATATATATATATATATATGATGTATGCTATCTTGTGAAATATAATAACAGTCAGTATAACGACGCATGTGGTTTCGGAGGTGAGCCTCAGAGAGCAGAGTGGAGGACCCTGTGGGTTTATTAAAGGAGGGTTCTGTAAAGAGACTATCACTCGCTACGACTGCTGCAGCGTTGCTTCTTTCCGCACGCGCTCTTGAGGACTTACCTAGCATTCTTACCCTTGATACACGCAATATGTCTAGCTTTTCTATCTGCATGGGACGAGAGTGTTGCTGCCGTTTCTTGCACACTCTTTCTTTTTTTTTAGTCTCCTTCCCGATGATACACGCACGTCTGTATGAAGGAAAGACGCACGACACAGAAACCCCTTTGCTACAGGGCGGCCTCAGCCCGGGCCCCTGGAGTTTTTCAGTCTAGTCAAAGATCTTGCTTTCTGTACAAAGATACTCACGGATGCTTCAGTCTGTCTTATGCTGCCCTTGTATACCGTTGAGTAGGACACATCTGTATATGATGTATATTTGTGTGTATATATATAGGTATATATATGTATGTTTGGGCGTACGTACGCATACATGTATGTGCGTGTGTATGTGTGTATGTATGCATGTGTTATTTATGTATGTATGTACATATGTATGTATGTATGTATACGTGTATGTATGTATGTATGGGGTATGGATGTTAATGTATATGTATGTATGTGTGCATGTGTGTATGTAGGCTTGTGTACACAAGTGTGTATATTCAGTATGCAGTCTATTAGCAGCTGGCCGATTGTACATATGTATATACACTATAGCACTGGAACCTTTGTCGGGATCTGTGCGATGCAGGCGCTGTTTTGGGCGAGTGCAGCTCCAAGGCAGGAGGAGAAGGGGAGGGGGAGGGGTGTTTGCAGCTCTATATTGATTTTATATATTTCGAAACAACATCTTTTTTCACTGGAACATTCTCTCACATACTATTTGTTTGAGTCAAAAGCACTATTAGCGTGCGCGCGAGCCACTATTGCAGTAGTAGAATACGTACAATATACGAAAGTGCTGATATGACTATTAGCAGCATCGGTGTGTCGCACGCTCTTGGGGTGATGCTACTGCTGTACGCGATGTGCGAGAGTGCTTGTTTTGTTACTGCTACGTAATGCTGCTGTTAGTGCTTTTTACCATGTGGATACTGCTGTTGCTGATGGGGGTGGTAGTGATGCTGTTTTGCTGTGGCTCTTCGGTGCTCCGGTGCTGCTGTTGCTGTTGGTGCAGTCGGTGGCGACGTGTTGCAAGTGTTAGCGGCTTTTGGTGCTTCGCTAACGTTGCTGCGTATGCTGCTGCTGTCCACACACAAGTGATGGTGCTGCTGGTGACACTACTACGTGGGAGGGTGGTACAGCTGGTGCTCTGCGCTCGGATGCTGCTCGTGCCGTTGCTACTGCATGCGATGGTGGTATTCTGCAAGTAGTACCGCTGCTGCAGCATTATGTAGTTTATGGGGCGCTTCTGCAGCTCTCTAAACATAGAGGAAAGAGCAAGGCTGCTCCGGTATTGTTGTAAATATCACGTGAGAGGGTGGTGCTGCTCCCGTTGTGTGTGCGTGCGCGACGACTAGGCTGCTACTATCACTGCTATGTGGAAATGTGTATGTCTATATGTATTGCGGGTGACCATATGCGCTTTTTACTGGTGTTAAAACTGGGTGTATATAGGTGGTAGCGCTGTTTTTGCCGGACTGAGTTTGCGTTTCACACCATGGCGGTACTGGTTTATATCAATACGGTGCTGCGACTGCTGCTGCCGCTGATGGTGTGGTTGTGTATTGTGTAATAGGTGCTGAGTATGACAAGTTCAATACAGCTCGTACACGAGTCTACCCAGATGGGTGATCAGGTGATAGGCAATATGTTCCTAGGCCAGGTGATTCCTACATACAGCGGGCCTGATGCAAGGTCACCGGAGCAGGAGCAGCAAGCTGAATCTCCTCGATACGCAGGAGATGCGGACCTCGGATGGCAGAGAGCTCGAGCGTCCGATCGTAGAGGCGAAGTCGGTGCAAAAGAGATAGGTTTGCGTATGGGTGATGCAGTAGCAGAAGGAGAATTTACAGAAGAGATTGTCGAACAGTCCCCCCCGCAAAGAGAGCAGGCAGCAACAGCAGTCAAACAACGAGTTCCACCCGGCAGATGGGGGAGTGCTTTTCTTCGAAGAGTTCAGTCAGCTAAGAGGAAGAAGCCGAAAGCCCATGATCGGCAACAGCAGCAGGGGCATGGAGAGCCTGACGAAAGCTTCGTCGAAGGAGGTTCCTCAGTGGAACTGAGCAGCGAGGTGGGGGAGTCTACATCTGTTGCATCACCATTGACAGAGCATGGGGCCTCCGCGTATGATTTTGCTCCATCAACCACTACTGGCACTTCTAAGCACTATACACCTGCATCAACTACAGCTGGTTCTCTTCCCCTACAATATGACGGGGAACAGCAGCGACTGGAAGAAGGGGAGGAGGAGGGCCGGCCGCTGCAGGAGAAGGAGGAGGAGCAGCAGCAGCGGCAGAAGCTAAGTGCAAGGGAGCGATTGCAACGGGGCTGGGACTCGCTACGACGAACACAAAAGCAGACACCCTCCAAAGAAACACGAGGAATAACTCCAAGAGAAGCAGACTTGGGGGGAACACCGCAACAAAAACAGAAGAAACGGTTCAGTGAGTGGAATGTTTTATCGGCTCTCAAACAGAAAACCGCCTCTGCAGATCATGCTGCAAAAACGAAAAAACAAGCGTCGTCTTCTGAAGAAGCAGTGCACCGTATGAAAGGTCTAGTACTTCCGGAAGGAGCACGACCGCTTACAGAAGACTCGCCAGCCTCTGAAAGCGCAGCAGCGGGTAGTGAAGAAGGGACGCGAGAATGTGAAGGAGGAAGGTCGTCGCCTTCCTCCCCCACACCTGCTTCTCGTGAGGCCAGTGCAAGTGAACCCGCACCTACTCCCCCCCGTCGGGAGCAGGGTCTTACAAGGTTGCGAACGGGTTTTCAAGCCTTAAGAACATTCGCGAGAAAACGTGGAGATCCTGAGAAGCAACAGAGAGGAGAGGGTCCTTGGGAGCGACGACTTGCGGCAGCGTATGGAGTTGTGGATGACCCCGAGGAGGGGAGCCCAGAAGAAGATGAATTCGACGCTGACACACCCACGATGAAAGGCGAGGGTGTGTATGGGCCTGCAAGTGCAGGACCGCATGGCTCGCCTAGATTTCGAAATGGTGGTTCTCGCGACAGCACGACCGCTGCTACGAATGCCCCTACTGGTCCTTACGGTAGAGCTGCTCCTACTACTGGAGTTGCTGGTGGTAGAAAACGTCCTGCTGCTGCTGCTCACGGAGCTGCAAGTGCTAGCTCACGAGCTGCTACTAGTAGAGGAGGCGCTATTCGTGGAGCTCCTGGTACCAGAGGGAGTACTGATGGAGCTGCTACTAGTAATAATGGACCTGTTAGTGGTAGTGGTTTTTCTCATGATTATTACGCATATGAGGAACGTGGTGGTACAGATGCGAGCAGTGGTCGTGTTGCTGCTTCATGGGCAGGTGACATTGGGGCTGCTAGCGGTACTAGGCAAGGGATTGGTGCTGCTTATGGTGATATTGCTTGGGCTGCTGATGGTAGTTATGCTGCACATGATGGAGCCGCTGCTAGTGGTGGCCGTCCTGGTTATGCAGATGGTGGTTTTGGGAGTCAGGGTGACTACTATCACGTACCTGCGAGTGGATATGGTGGGGCTGGTAGTGGTGCTCTGGGTTGGGAGGAAAATATTGGTGCTAGTGGTAGTGCTAGTAGTAATGGGCAGGAAGCTGCTGGTAGTGGTAGTGGTGCCAGGGGTACTATGTATGACGCTTGGGCTTCTGATGGCTATTTTGAGAGTGGTGGGGCTACTGGAAGCGGCAGAGCTCCTAGTGGTCGTTACAGTAGTAGTCGTTATAATAGAGCTGCTACTCATAGTACTAACAGTGGTGGAGCTGCGAGTAGTGGTAGAGGTGGTGATGGCGGTGATACTTACGGTAGTTTTGATTATAATGATACGCCTGGCAGTAGCGATAGTAGTAGTAGTAGTGGAGGGAGACCATCTGAATATCATACGCTGGCACCAGATTTGAGCTTCAGTAGAGCAGGTTATTGGTCTGATGGTGTTGGAGGTGGTGGACAGAATGATACCCAAGAAGAGAGCTCTCATCTCCGATCTGTCAGCCGTACCCGTCGGACCGCTCCTCCTCTTCCTTCTTCTCCTGCTGCAGTGGGAAGAGGGGCGTATACGCATGCTTCGTACAGGCGACCACCACCACCACCAGCAGCAGCACCAACACGAAGAGCAGCACCCCCGAAAGGGTCAGGAGCAGAGATCGTTGAAAGTCTTCAGGGAACGTGGCACGACGCCTCTGAAAGTAAACCACAGCAGTTTGCAGTTCTGGAGCAACCAAGACGGATCAGGAAAAGGAGGAGGAGGAGGAGGAGGGCTAGTCCTACGTACCGCCGAGGTGCACAACTTGATTTCTCTCTTTTCAAAGTCGAGCTCGTAATTGCTGAGGGCTCAGAGGAGGCCATGGCCGCCATGTTGACCGATATGGTCAAACGGGCGGGAACGATGAGAATACGAGTTACTGGAGGTGCAACTCTTGTCGTCCAAACAGCTCTTGGGAATATCACGCTTTCGAATATACCCATCACTCGTCTACAGCAGTTCGCATGTAAGCTACGAGCCTCACCTGTGAACCTGTTTGATCAAAAACCAGAGAAGACCGTGTATGTCGTTCTCAGTATGAGATCGCCTCATTCGCATATGTCAAAGGCGTCCAGAGGAATGAGTTGTCTTGGCAGTTGTAGTACAAGTGTAGCCACCTACATATGATGATGCATCGCCCTCGCATATATATATACATATATGTCCTTCCTGTGTGAAAGGGACGTGCGCTGTCATTTCCTCTTTCTAAAACAAGTACCCCCCTCTTACTCTCTTGTGTGTATATATACATATATATATAGATATGTATAATATATATGTATATATATGTGTATATATATGTATATGTATATATATGTATATATGTATATATATGTATAATCGCCTCTCTGAAACTGTGTTTTTTCAGGAAGTTACAAAGCAAGTCATTTTCTCTCTTTGAATTTCTTGGTTGCTCTCTTGTTATATTTAAATGTAATCATCCCTCCGAAACTGTACTCATCTCGAAAGGTACGCACACACTATGTCCTCCTCTCTAAACATAAAATGGCCTTCTCATTGTTATCGTTCTGAGGCGCTCGAAGACGGGGCTTTGTCTAGGGAGGTGAGGGGGACCGTGGCGGTTATTACTATGTTACACACACACACACATACTCAAACACACGTTTATGTGTTTGTATGCCCAACTTAACAGCAGCAGTAGCTGTAGTCACACATGTGCAGCAATGGTGTTTTTGTAAGAGTCCTACTGTGTTTTGTAACTACTGCTCCTGCTGTGCTAGTGGTGCCGCTGGTAGTGGTGATGGTGGTCATCGCGTTATTGCTGCTGCTGCTGCAGTGCTGAAGAGTATATCACCTTTGCTGCTGGTGCGCGGAGTCCTGGTGGTGGTGGTGGTGGCTGCAACTGCTGCCCTTAGGACTCTTATTACAAAAACACCATTGCTGCACATGTGTGACTACAAAGAGCAGCAGTTGCAGCCACCACCACCACCACCAGGACCCCGCGCACCAGCAGCAAAGGTGATATACTCTTCAGCACTGCTGCAGCAGCAGCAGCAGCAATAACGCGATGGCCACCATCACCACTACCAGCAGCACCACTAGCACAGCAGGAGCAGTAGTTACATACACAGCAGCAGCAATAGTAGCAGCCGTAATGACAGCCTGACCAACAATTACAATGACTCGAGTCATTTAGTATAATAAGGGGCACAACAACATCAATACTAGTAGCCATCATGTCATGCATCACAACACCACCAGTCCTACTAGTACTAGTATTCGTAGTCGTTTTTGCCCAAAAAACTCATACGTCGTTATTTCTTCTGTTTCAGTGCAAAAAAAACGACTCGCATGATACGAAGTATATGAACTTGAAACTAGGGAGCCGGTAAAAAGTGCTCGCCTCTATGCTCCCGCTTACACGGTAAACAATAGTAGTGGCTATCGTCGATTCTCGGAGAGGTAGTACATGTAATACCTCTCTTACATGCGCATCTGCTTGTTCGTGCCTCTGGGGCACTCGAGACCGGGCCATATTGTTCTAGATATGTATGCAAGTCTCTCCATATTGACAGTGCTATACACGCAGCAGCGCGAAGACGTCTTCACACAGAAGAAAACGTCTGTCGTGATAAAGCTGCCAGATCTTTCGAGGTATGTTGCCTCGGCGAAGTCGCACTTTCTCGTAATATGTCTCTGCACGTCTTTGGTGGGTATTCTACAATCATAACACTCACTATGTACTATAGGGTATACGACCATAAAGCAGCGTTATTTCTCTGCCCTGTCTAAGGCAGTAAAATGCGGGAGGAGGTGAGGTAGTCCGTCTTGTATCTTCATGAGTAGATGGGCGTATGCCACACGCATAGACAACTCCACCATATATAAGCACCGTGTGGCATATAGTATTCGCTGTCTGCGCGTCAGCTGTTTTGGAGAGAAGAGAAGTAATGGCGTGTTGGCCTGCAGTTTAGAATGAATCTGTTACCAATATCGACTGTTGCCATCCCCACTGAAGACTTTGACTCAATATACGCCTTTATACACGAAGGGAAACACAAGCGTGTAGTCACTAGTGTATCTCGGAGGGACTTCCCTGCTATAATATATGTAAACGAGTATAGCGCTTCGGCACTCAAAAATACATGAATAGCTTGACAACCTCAAGAATGAGAGATAATGGAAAATGATTGCCCTGTTACGTCTGTGTCTGTCAGAGTCTCACAGCGCGTACATAGCTGACTAGCTACATGCACACACATTTTACATTGTTCAACGGAGATATGATGTAATAGATGTTTCTATTGCTTGGGTGTTGGGTCTCCTTTAGTCATAATCCTCTTCAGAATGACGAAACAGCTCTTTTCCAGCAGTCTGTGTTTGTCTGCCGTACATCCCCTCCCTGCTGATGATGCCCCGTATGATGACTCTGCAGTCTGGGGCATATGTGTCTTTGCGAGGGTGGGTGTGGGGGAAATTAGTGTGGAAGTATGCGGTTGCGTGCTAGGTAAGTGTGCGTACGTGTAGAGGCGAGCACCTCTGGTCGTATGTATGTGTGTGTGTATATTGGGCGTCTCTGTGGGTGTATACATTTGTATGTGTGTCGCTGTATGCGTGTCTGTGTAGGTATACATGTAGATATGCGGGTATTTATATATCTGTGTGGGTGTGTGTATGTGTACCTGTGATTTGTAGGCATTGGGGGACTAGAGGGCCTGAAGGCTCAACGGATATTTGAAATGTCAAATTTTGGAGTGGACAGAGGCGAGCGAGATGCGTTGCATACATCGGCAGACGTGCGTCTCCGAATGCCTGCTGCGGTGAATCGATACTCAGTGCAACTTGGGGATGTCTCTCTGCAGTTGTTTATGCCCCTTACATCACAGCAGCGAGCAGAGTTGGGTGACTTGCAGCTGTTGCATCCCTCATCCAGAGCCCAGATCTCTACACACCCATCTCTTCAACACATTATCAAGATTGGCGACATACATGTGAAAGACTTAGTCATTCCTTCTGAAGAGCAAAGACAACATGCGATCACAGTCTTTGGAAAGGAGCCGACTTTGAAAGGCAGAGCAGTACTACTGGCTCCGCCAAAAAACGTGGATGGGCAAGACGTACATCTGGGCACACCGCTACTGATGAGCAATTACATGAATGGCATCAAGACTCCCTTGCTCGTAAAAGGATCTCTGAGCAGCTCTCCTAATCCTGTTCTAGCTCGCTTCTTCTACAATATTGAAGTCGGTATTGACCTTGCCGGCACTCCCGTGAAATTGGTTCAGAAGATCAAGGTAAGAGGATCAAGAATAAAGGCTCGTCATACGTTGACGCACGCATAAAGAACGAAGAAGAATTGAAAAATGCAGATTGGCTAAGGAAGATACACCTATGTGCACAGAGATCGTTCCCGTTTCTTATTCAGGTGTGGGCTCACTCGCGTGCCCGCCTTTGCAATCGCCTTCCGTGTATGCATATATGCATATACGGAAGAGTACGTATAACACGTATGCGTTACGTATATGTATATATGTATATATGTATCTGTAACTATGATGTATACGTCTATACTGTGTATATGTATGTATCTAATATGGATATGTATGTACGTATGTATGTGGACGTCTATATTATGTGGATATACGTATACGTGTATGTATGTATGTATGTATGTATAAGTTTGTACATTGTGTATATGTTTGAAATTAGTGTCTGTATTATAGATATACAAGGGTATGTATCTATGTATATATGATTGTATACGAACACATACGTATCTAGATGAGCGGGAGAGCAAGAACTGAAAAACGAAGAGAGTGAGACCGAGTTTCACCACCACTACCACCACAACAATATACACAGTAGAAAAGGCGGGGTTGTGCTTAGTTTATGTGGGGCGGTGGTATCGAATGCAAAGGAAAACAGGCGCGTAGATTTTCTCAGAGCGCACAAAAAATACGTAGCAGGTTTGGAAATTCAGTTTGTGTATTAGAAGAAAGAGGATACCACAGCTAAAAACTATGTGCACATGCATATGTGCCCACCTACTGGCTTCTCGTGTACGCCCACATATACATGTGTATGTGTATATATATATATATATATATATATATTTGTGTGTATGTATGTATGTGTATATATATATATATGTATGTACGCATATATATATATATGTATATGCATACTCACGCACAGATACATATGTACGCTCGGCGTATTTATGTGTATATGTACATATATAAGAATTGTGGCTCTCTCTCCAGATCAATAGGCCCGCCGCTCATGCAATTGCGTAGCTGCAGCAGAACATAAAGTGTATGTATGCGTGTGTATGTGCGTATTTGAAAGGTAACAGAGCACATATATTTGAGAATATAGAGACGCAGGTATGAAGAGCGAGAAGAAAGCTCATCATTACTAGGCTGAGTCCATGTGTATTCTCCCTAAGCCTTTTGACAGCTGAATGCGTACATGTAACTATAACTACTAGCGTTTCCTCGTATATTTTTTTGATGGGGTCGACGAGTAGAACAGCGCCCTGTGCGCGTGTCTGTGTGGCACGTATGTATCGTGTACGTCGCTACGACTTCCTGTCCACACACGTCCGCACGCATACACTCAATTTTATCGGACAGGTAGACTCAAGAGCAAACATTATCACGTAGCATAGAGCACGAGTATATGTGTCAGGACCGACAACGAATCTCCAAAGAGGTGTACCGTACTGACGTGAATTTACGCATCCACTGGACTCTTTCTTCTTTTGCATGCATAGCTTTGTGTGTGTCTCTGTATCTGTGTCTGTGTCTGTCTGTCTACGTGTCTGTGTTTGTCTCTGTGTGTCTGTGTGTGTGCACACCTGTGTCTTCGTCTGCGTGTGTTTGTGTGCATGCATGTGTGTCTGTATCTATATGTCTCTGCAACGCCCCCAAGAAGCTGTCAGTATAGGAGTACATCGAATGATAGCTGCTCCTTTCTCCTCCGCTCGCTACGCTCTCGTATGCCGTCTCCATTGTGATCCTCACAGAATATATGCCTGAATATCAGCAGCGTATTAGTTGTGTACGTTTATATATTATCGAACTATATATTCGCTATATGCAAACGTATACAAACATATAAGCTCCATAGACGAAACTATGTATGTATATATGTGTCCATATATGTACATGATATATGTATATACATATATATACATATCTACATGTACAAATATGTATGCGACGAATTCAGCATCCGAGTGTGTCCTTGCTGTTACGTAAGGGGGTTGCGCAGTTGTCTTTTGCACATCTCTCTTTCTTTCTCACCCTCTGTTCTCCATAACTGGTAGTACATCCTGAACGATTATGTCTGTATACTGGTTTTGATGGGACTGGTAAATCCCAGCAAAGATATGTACAGTATATATAGAAATACAGTACGCCCTGCCGTGTTCGCATATTTGCGTATGAATATGCGTTAGTCTATTTAGTATGCATGCATATATTAATATATACATAACTATACGTGACACGAAGTACGTCAATCAGTATAAGCACGGCGAATATATGTATTTGTTTGTGGATGTATGTACTAAGTATGTGTATATGTAGGAATATATGTATGTCGCAAGACCGTAATATAGCACGTAGTGGCCTCAAAGACGTTTCTGCGTACGATACCGCTGCTCTTCTGCTAAACTTCGAAGCAGAGTGGTTTCTGTGTTGCCGCCTGCTTCTTCGAATGCGCTGGTCCTGCAGCTGTTGAGACCCGACAATTTGAGCCTGGTGGCTGCAACGGAGTTTACTAACCCAATGAGCGTGCCGATATCTCTTATCTACGTAAACTTCGTCCCATCGTTAGGAAGCCAGTAAGCCTCTCTCGGCTGTTGCTATTAGTGGCTCTATGAGCTTTTCCCCCTATACTCAGTTCTCATATCTTTATTGCTGATTTCAGTTGTAGTGAGTAGTTGCTCTTCCTTCTTGTGATATTATTGCTGATTTCAGTATTGGGTAGTTGCTCTTCCTTCTTGTGTTCCTGGTAGAGTAGTGTCGTTTTTGCTGCGATGGCGATCTCGTTGCTTCTCTGCTGCTACTCTTTTCCCTCCGATCCTCGCCCTGGCCCCCCGCACCTCCTTTGGAAGTCGAGGACTGCTGTGACTGCTGGGTTTGGACCTGCATATTCTCTGTCCTGGTGTTGTTGCGAATTTGCGTCAGCCTCAGATTTGTCGTACGTGTGGTGCCTTCACCTTGAGGCTGGCGCTTATATATGTGACACTGCAAAACTCACCATCTGATCTATCTGAGACTATGCCTCTTGCACGCATGCGCACCTCGCAACAACGAGGGGACGGGAAAACACGGGCAGGTCCGCGAAGATGTTTTTCGTATGCGTAGTGTCTCATGTATCTTCTCGTACTGTCTCTCGCTCCCCTGTGCGCGTGTACCCAGCGCCTCTTTGTCTGTTGAGCTGCTATTACTCTAGCCGCCCTTCCTGTTGCTGTGCCTAGCAGCTGCTGTAGCGGCCACTGCTGTCGGGTGCTGGTGCTATAGCTGCTGCTCTTTCAGTAGCAGATGCAGCGTATTCGTAGCGCGCCGCATTTACAGTTTGTACTTCAGTGCACTCGAGTCTTTTCCGCGTACCTCTCGGCAGCGGAACCGTTACTATGGTGTACAGACAGCTGCCACTTACCTTATTTAGACGATCCGAGACATAAGCAGAGCCCGTGTGAAAAAACCTATGGCAGAACTAACCATATAAGGACTGGTGCTGTTGCTGAGCAGAATATGGAGCTCGGAATTGGCTGTTGTACTAGTAGGAAGCTTGCAAGAGTGGGGGAACCATGCAGTGTTCTGGCGTCTGCGCGTTTACATGGAGATTTCACCTTGCTATCAAGTACGGTGCACACTGTGCATGGCTAATAAAGCGTCTGAGGCTAATGAAGACTGCTGTGTCTGTGTGTGTGTGCGTGTACAAATGTATACTTGCAGCTGCCTTGCATTGGCGTATATCTCGGTGGTGCACATTGTACAGTACCGACACGGCATTCGAAGTATAGTGGGTATTACATGGCTATGTGCGTGTGCGTGTGTGTAAACGGTGCCTTCCTTCAACAGTTGTCTCTCGCTTTGTGTATAGGTGCTTTATATATGTGAGCGGAAACACTTTGGAGCGGATTACCGTGCGTTTACGCTACAGTAGCGCTGATTGGCACTCACCTGAAATTATATTCTCATGTACATGTTACTGCTGTTGTTGGTTTCACGCCTTTCGAATTGCAGAAAGTTGTTCCGTCTCAAGTGGGGTTGCTACGTAGCAATCGATGTGAATTATATTATCTCTTGTTCATGGTGCTGTTGCTCGTGTTTCATCCCGTTACGAATTGCAGGGCGTTGTCTCCAATAGTGATCGACAAACGCAGAAACCCGCAAATCCTGCCTCCCCAGCAGGTCTCTCTGTCTCCCCCCCGTTACAGTGCCACTCTCGCGAGATATGCTCATGGCTGCACTTCGATATGCCAGAGATCGCTTTTTAAACCCCTCTGCAGCAGTAATCGAGGTATGTCTTGTTCCTTCTGTGAAAATGACCATATAATGACGAGTCGTATATTCGTCTTCTCTGACCTTATAATGTACGCGTTATATATTCCAGCAGCCTTTGTATGTAAGATACACATGTTCGAAGGTGTATCTCATGCGTTCGTATCTAGAAATACATACGTTGGAAGATTCACACATTCTTTTGAGTGCTTGTACATCAAAAGCTCACGTTGTAGTGCGTACTAGTCTCTTTTGAGCGTGTGTCTATGAATTACGAATTGTGAGTAGTCTACTCTTCTCTTGCACCCGCTTTCAATTCTATACGGATAGGACTTTCTTTGCAGATAATAGCACGTACACGTGACCGAAAGGGGCGGGTTGGAGGACCATCTTGCGGCTCCTCAGGACACTGTGTCAGCAAATACTTTTTCTACATGGAGATGCATGTCTTAATCCATGTAAAGAGGCTGTCGTGGACACCGCTGGCGTCGAGAACTAGAGAGGGAGAAAAAGGGGAGAGAGAGGGAGATGACCGGATACATACGTTCACATACACATACATATAGATAGACATATATATACGTATATGTATACACAATCACATTGATGCTGAAAGGGCGCGTGGGCCCCAGCCGTCCGTGTCTGGTTACCCGCCGGTTCCTCTCCCTGTGGGTTTCTCCTCCCGACGTCGATGCATTATTAGCCTTCGTTCTGGGCAACAGTTCTCTGTAGGGGCCCCCCCTTCTACGGTTAGATACGTGGTGCGCACGGTGTATGTAGCAGCGAAATATGGCTCTACACGGTGGAGAGTGGTCAGCGCGAATTTCGCAGTCTTGTGGACCCGTCTACGTTAGTCTACGGTCATGACTTTGGTTGGGTCGTTGTTTTCAAGTTTTTTGGAATGATCTCTCTGCTGTACGGGCGTGCGCACATGCATAGGCTTGTGTATGGGGTGTGTAGGGATTAGCTTTATACAGTGAAGCTCGTTTCAACGATTGCATTCTCATGGGGATGCGCACACATGATTGTACAGGAAAGAAGTACTGCGCGTACGTAGTTGTCACGCGGTGTCTCACGTGCACAGGAGGTGCTCAGGTGAAGGTGTGCAAGGTTGAATTTTTTTCGACACAAAAGTGCACGCACAGTTTTTTCTAAACGTCAGTGCGTCTGGCTACTTTTCCATGCGAGCCGAGACACACGTTGTATATGGCTTGTGCATACTACCGGCTACTGCGCGCGCTAACCTGTGCCGACAGACTTATCGCTTGTTCTCTGTTAGACGACTGTAAGCGGCAAGTTCATGGGACTCTATGGGTGCTTGTGTAGTGGTCTGTCTGTGCGCATATGTGTCTGCAGGCGAAGGGGTACGTTGTGGTGGGTATTGGAGATTACGTCGTAACGCTGCGTATGCACGTGAAGAATCTTGATATTGGGAGCTAGTCAGAGGAAGCTGGAAGTGCCTTGTCCACGATTTTGAGCATTTTCTGCGGCCTTTGAAGTTTGGCACGCCCTCTTACCATATAGCTATATAACTATATTCATATATATATGTGTATATATACAGATATATGTACACATACAGATACAGCCATATATATATATATAGAGAGAGAGAGAGAGATGCTCGAAGTGATGGGCTACATACTGCTCAGAAGAAAAATCATGTCGTACCATAGCTACCACGTCTGTCCTTCAGCAATACCAGAAGAGTTGGAGCAGCCGCAACAAGAGCACCAGAACACATGCAGCAGCGCTATTATACTTGCAGTAAAGCTAGCAGTCGCAGCAGTAACGCTGCACACAAACATTCGTAGACACATACCGATGACACGGCAGGGTATGCGTGCTTCTCTCTGCTGAAGTTGCAGCTATAACAAAGCTGTGTGCTTGCAAATAGCGTGGGGATGTACGCTAATCAGCAGAAGATAATCTGGAAACAGTTTTGGTTGGTGTTCTACTCATCAACGGGAATTTTAGTAGTATTCAGTAATGCAGCAGATCTGCAACAGCAACTGCTGCTAGGGCATGCCGGATTCAGGTGCATGATGTACAGCGGCAGCTCACAGCATAAATCTGGAGCGAAGCGGCACATCTCATGCCAGTGTAAACAATACACACCACACTGCATATAGTTGTATTTGGCTGCGACGTGATATCACAACAGGAAGGCACGGCAGCCCCCGCTTTCGAATTATCAAGGCAATAAGCACCAGTGCTCCTAATCTGCCTTCTGGCTTTCGAAGATAAAGGCAGGGAGCATGGTGCATAGTACCTTTCTGTTTTGTGAGCAGCCGTGTCTTCTGTTTTCTTTTCGTGGTGGATCACCAAAAGGTTGCAGAGACAAACAGTACTTCTGGAAGACCTTTCGCCTCACACGCCGCCTCGCAATTAAGATGTGAGCAGCGGAAGTTGCGTGTCAAGCTTTAGGGCTCGTAGGATTTTGAAATAGAGATTGACTGCGTGCTTTGCCGGAGGCAGAGCAGCTGTCACGGACTCGTTTTCTCATAGTAGTTGCGATGCAACTTGCAAATTCAAAGGAAATAGACAAGGGTGAAAGCTGTCTACTTGGCGGGCGGTGTGCGCTTTCGTAGACGGATATGTCGCCCGGCTAACGGATATGTCTGTGTTCTGCTTCTTGGCAAACTTGTCAGAAAACTCATTTGTGTCTCAAGTGTACGACTGTTAGCGCTCCAAGTAAATCCCTATTTGACGTATATGCCAACGTGCAAATAGGCGACTCGCTGTCCTCAAAGGAAGGCGACGGTCAGATGTCGCTCAAAGGAAGGCGACGGTCAGAGGCTCTAGGGTGGGTTGGCGAGATACTCGTAATCGGAAACAACAATTTGGGGTTTTTTCCACCAACATGCGCGCATTTGATGTATGCTGTGATGGAAACCAGTGTATTCGTACGTACAAGACAGTTATTTTTGAAGCTGTGCCGCACTCGTACTTTTTTTTTCCGTCGTGTGCTGCGCCGTTTCACACGACAGACTGGGTTGTCGGGCGGCGGCTGCTCAACTGGGCATTATGAAAACGTCTCCAAGCCTATCTCACACACAGAAAAATGGACCGTTGTTCTTGTCAGTCTTGCACATTCTGCAAAACGTAGCTGGAGTACAGTGTGAGTGGTTTGGCTGCTATTTGAAATAGTGGCTTACGCACAATTTTCCGATAAGAATTGCTGTTCACTGGCAGCAGTGTTATTCCTGCAGCCCACGCCGCTGACGAGCTGGTTATGAGTATAGTCCTCCAGTTGCGTTGCCAAAAGAAGCATTTGTTGCTTCCCCCCTGCCGTCGCTACTTACAAGACGGAGCAAGACGATGATCACGGGTTGCTACAGGGGTGCAAATACGTTGTCGGTTCGCGTATGGTTGTGAGAAATACAGTTCCTTCACGCGACCTCTATTTGGAGAAGCAGGACGCTCACATCGTTTTCGATTAAGTGGAACGTGAAGCGTTTTTAGGAGTCTAAGTGTAGCCAAGGCTACGCCTGTCTTCCGCGAAAGACCAGAGTCTTTCCACGTGTAAAGCGTTCACGCACAGGGGCGCTGGATATTTCCGTACATAGGAGGCCTTTTGCAGTGAAAAAGATGCAGCCTGCCCTTGAAACTGTGGTGCACCGTCAAAAAGACGGTAAAGAATATCACGGTCGGTTCCTGGTAGCACTCTTCTCAAATGTACTAGAACACAGGCAGGGCAACTCTGAGGGGAAGGAGTTATCAGAGAGGAAATCTCGCGACATTACGGCGCAAAAATTGATAACCAGAACTTCTAACGGAAAAGGTAGCAGCAGGCACCAAGCACTAGGTTCCGAATACTCGCGTCACTTGCTCCTTCTTGCACTGTGAATAGGTTGTGGAAACTGAAACGCGCACTACGGTAACCCGTGATGCGAACTAGCAGGCGATATAGAACAAATATAAGACCCCTCGTGGACAGCTCACTCTACTTCATAAGCACGCGGGCCGGTGCTATCTAGTCAAGTAGGCCACACGGGCCAAGGTGGTCAGTGCCGCTACACAGTGTGTAGCGTCTTCTGCTTTTGTTTGCCAAATCTGTGTGTGCTAGCTGAACTGTCTTTGACTTCGGAACACCATGTGGAAGCATACACGGGGCCAAATGAATATACCGATCACAAAGTAGTTATGTCTAATCTGTACTAGCTTCTCAAAGCTTGAAATTGATTCGTTTTTTTAGCACAGTGACACGATAAGAGCACAAATGTGCCTAGGCGCGGTCAGGACGGTAAGTGCGTAGATCACGGGCCTCCACGAGAGATATAGCCCACTTGGCTCACTTTCAGCGCTGCAGCTGGTGGCTGTTGAAGTTGGCTGCACCGCTTTTCTTGTTTTGCTTGCAATTGCTATTTTCTCGACGCTGTAGCAACGTTCACGCTACCCCGGACCGCCGCGACTTCGTAGTAAGAGGATTGTCTAAGGTGCACCGTGGGCCACTACCCCCGTAGTACAAAGTCAAAAAGTGTAGCTGTGAGGCTTTTCTGTACCATCTCGAGCAGGACTGGGTAGTACATACGCTTGAAAATCCTTGTGCATTTTGTAGACGGTTTGGTACACTAAACTTTCGTAGAACCACAAGTGTACACGTGTACCTTCGCATTACCAGGTGTGTGTGGGATGTTTTTTCATGAATATATAGCGCGTACGCAGTACACGTAGACGCTCTTATGAACACGTTCCGCGTGCGTGCGATAGGGAGTACGACGGTATACCTCCGCATATAAATGCTGGGATGAAGCAGTGCGCTGTGCTTTCTTTGTACTTAGCGTTTCTCTGACTAATGAACTCCACTTGTTTCGGGCAGCCTATGAACATGAAAGAAAAAGCTTTGTATAGACGTTAACTCAGCCGTCCAATCTGGACAAAGTGCAATTCCAGATGTTGAAGATCATTTGTCCCCATATTGCCACAGACTGTTCGACTAAGTTATCGGTGCGTGAGTCTCTGCTCAACGTTGCATATGCTTGCAGTGCATTTTACAGGAGTTTCCCCGACGCCGCGGCGGATTCGCTGCGAAGGTGTGTCATCCTTTTCCGCGCTCTTATCTTGAAAGTCTTTCATATGTATGTTGCTCGTTGTAATGGCGCTGCTCGACAACAAACACACGACAGCTTTTCTGCCCACGGCAAGCGTGCTGCACTCAGTGCGGGCAACGTAAGCAACAGTAGTGAAGACTTGCGTTACTTGGCCGTTCACAAGGTAGGCTCTGTTCGTGTGCAGCACCGACGACCGCTGATGTCCCCATGCTAGAAGCAAGCGGTGCCCCGGTGATTGACCGGCAGTACCTTTAGAAGTAGCCCTATAGTACAAATATCTGTGTTTCTCTTCACTGGGCATTTTTGCATACACAAACACATACATATGGCTCACTTCTAGTTTACCGCGTGTTAAGTGATGAACACATTTTGCTCTAGATGCAGCGCCGTTGCAGCCATCGCGCTTGTATAACTCACTGTCCGTAACGCCTCGAATGTGCTACGCGGTCGGTCTATTAGTGGGCACAGCTTTTGCAGGTTTCACAACATAATTGCACTTTGCAGCAAATATACTATTCGCCTCAGAGCTTGGTCTTCAGCCCCAACTTGGCATTTCGCAGAATCGAGTTTTAGTTTGTAACCACAAATTCTCATCCTTGACGTCCGTTAGTAGACGGTTGCTCACTTTTACAGTGTCCTGTCTTTGCGGAATGACTAGATGCGTGCATTCATCATTTTAGTCCGTGTAGAAGCACCCGCAGACACCACCGCGTACTAGGTTCAGGATGCGATTCTGGAGCTCTGCGCTTCTCGCGCAGCGTGCGCCTTGCGAATCAAAACATCCAAGAGGCTGGGTAGTTTGTGCGCTTAGCCAGCTCTACTTATCGGCTTGTATCGAGGTGCGCGGTAGATAATATGAGAGAGTGCACAGCTCACGTTCCTGCGTGTGTATCAGTCCCAGGTCGGACGAACTGGAGACCCGTATGTGCACATGCACGCACACAACTACACATTGTAGGGCGAGTGCAGGACTCTCTGGTACCAACGCATGTTCTTGGCAACGGGGCATCATGGCGAGGTACGTTCGCCTTATAGCCCGCGGCGTTCTCTTTTGCGCGCGTCAACCCTATCTATATACGGGCGTGCACATGCTCACGTTGAATGAAAGGCTACGTAGCTACACCTGGGTATGACAACGGTGATTCACTGCTGGCCTGCTGTTTAAGCCAAAAAAATTTTCGTCAACGCAGCGCTACCTGTTCCGCCGTTCGGCACGAAACTACTCGAGCATTACGGGCCGCATATATGCTAGGGCGGCTACGTATACTGTAAAGGGCACCCATCGATACGTAAAATGGTGAACAGACAGCCAAGTATACTTCTACATAGCTCGCGAGTACATATGAAAAAAAGTGGCACAACGCGCGGGAAACCAGTTTCCTAACATGCGATGTCTGAGTTACATACAGCGTGATGCACGAACCATGCTTCCGCCGAGGTCTTCTTGTGTTTGCATTGTTTTTAATTATCTTGGCAGGCGAGACACGGGGGGACACAGTGTGATGCAGACCTTCGCATCTGTACATGGACGGAAAATCTGTTCCAGGCAAGTGCCAGCACACACACACACACACAATATGAATCACAACCTGGATACATGACTAATCGTTCCTTTGTAAGGACCTACCCGCCCACGACAGTGCACGGCCTGTGTCCCAGTCTCCACCTTCGAGCCATATTGGGGCCCTTATCCGCAGGGGCAGGCGGATAAGAAGATGGTGTGCGCACACATGCCTCCACAATTCATACACAAGGGGAGGAAAAGAAATTAGAGTTGCAGCTTTTCTGTATGTTCACGAAGTTTCGACATGAAGTGCCGACTACATGGCGCGACGTATCTTGAGCGGTGCAGGTAGACATGCATGCGCAGATGCCGTAGCGCGCAGCAGTTCGTATGTTCTGCTGCAGTCGGGTTCACCGCACTCCAGATCTGCTTCCTGCAGCGCGGAAACAGGACAGAATCGCGTTTAGCAGCTCAAGTTCTGTGCTATAGTAAGGAAGTTTTCGTGTGCCCTTTGCAAATGCCCCCCAACCAGCTTTTCTGCCAGGTTCACTCTGATGTGTCTCCATATACAAAGGTATATGTACATATAGTTGCGTGCCGTAGACTGCTCCTCACTACCCTTCATTTCCATATTCTTTATCGAAACTGACAGATCTATACAGGACTTGTGATAGCGTTCGCCTACCCGCAAGCCCGTTCAAATGCGCTGCTAGTGGTGCTACGCAGAGGACGGGTCACCGGCAGCTGAACTGCATTGCAAACTCACCACTATTGTCTCCCAGTTAAAAACGCACACGGGCGTCTTCATACTCTTATAACCAGTCCGTCCTGGGCTGAGAAAATGTTGCGAAGTCCTCACATTTTTTTGCCCAACAGGTCGTGGGCTCAGCTAACACAGTGAAGTAATCACTTCAATTAGCCAGCCTTCGCCACGGAGGAGTATACTGGCTGAGAAGACACCGCGCGTCACCATATCGTTTATTCATCATAAAGTGTTGCCGGGCAGTCTCGCGGGGCAGCATACAGGGAACACACAGTATGCCCTACCTCTGACAGGTGGCAGCTGGCAAGCTGACTACATCATGTCCACGTGGTCTTGCTCGTACGAAAGGGTCGCACTTTGTATGCTCGCCTTCCATTCTCCTTTTGTGAATTGAACGGTTTTCTCGTCAAAAAACTATCCTTTAACGGAGTCTGTGCGCTGACATCTGTGCCTTCATTGTGCTAAGCCTAGAGTTCTGATACCATCCTAGCAGATCTGTCGTGCCGACTTAGTTGATTTCAGTCCTACCGAATATTTTAACGATTCCAGAAAGATGAAATTAAATGGGAGGACAGCTACTTATACGACCGCTGTGACTTATTTAGAGTTCCTCGAGGTGATATCCTTTATGCTTGCTGTGTTCGCCGTATTCCGCTCCATCGTGCAGCACGCGTTGCCATCTTGAACTGCGCCCATATGAAAAGCTCCGTATTTCCCGCAGTCCGGCAGCCTGGTTGTGCAGCTCATACGTGCGTGTCGAACAATTTAGCTCGTCACATTCTACAGAATTGTGTTGATGTTGCCGGTGCAGCGTATCAGAAATGTGCGGACTTTCGAAATCCACGAAATTTGCCAGATCCTAGAATAGCTACATAATGCTTATCGGGGTGGATAATTTAGAGAAACTTTTGTGGCACACTGGGGCTGGCCCACGAAGAAGAGTACAGTACGCACATCAAGGTAAAGATACTCACATATTCACAGTAAGGGCTGTTCCAGGCGGCACATACGTTATTTTTTTGATTACAACAAATGATTGCCACCTCAGATTTAAAGCTTCTCTTTACGAGTTGAGCTGTGGAAAGCAATTAAACCTGTGGATTGCGTGCCGCACTGTGAACTACACATGACTTTTGGCCCCTCCTCCACCAACGGCTGACGTGGTTGGACCTTGCTGTACATCACAAAGAGCTACACCATGCTGTATGCGTAAGGAAACCCTAAGAATGAATCTGCGGCACAAAATTGTGACGCCATGGCATCGCACTGTGCTTCGACACTGTCCGCTCTTGCGCGTCGAAGTGGTGGAACGGGAAAGACCTCATCCTCGCCCACTCTCGAAGACTACGTCAAGCCTCGAGACACACTCTACGGAAGTTGCCGCTCTCTAAATGACTTCGACTTCCAAGAGATTATTGGGGAGGGGACCTACGGTATGTCTGAGAAGCGGCATGACATTAGCCTTGTCTGGACGCGCGTTCCATCTTTGTGTCTTTGCATTGCCACGAGAAAGACTGGTATGAGCTTACCCGATACAATGCGTAGGCATGTATGAGTAAGACGCAAAGCTTCGCTTTTTTATGGTCGTAGTGTGAAGATCTTTCACTATGTTTCATAAAAAGAAGCCCGGTGCCGATGTGTTGCGTATTCCAGTCACCACAGCTTCGAGACAGCGACACGGTTTCTATGGAAGCAGTGAGGTTACTCAAAAACTTGCAAGCATTAAGATATACAGGCGTGTACAGAAAGATGCTTGAGTCAAGAGGCTTCAAATCTGTGAGGACCACCGTGTGCGAATAACTCAAGCGCACCGCGATCCCTGTGGTACAGTGAAAGAGGTGAAGACACGTGCGAAGAGAGCCAGTTCCCGTTGTAGTTAATAGTGTGCTCTTTGCCGGCTCATGATCAGCAGGACCAGCACACTAGGAATCAATTTGCAGCTGGCTGCACTCACACCGCATGCATGGTAATATGCGCTTACCACCGAAGCTAACCCCTCTCCAGCACTCGTTTTACGAGATATTTGCGGAGATAAAGAGACCTCATCTCGGCGTAACAGGACATCTACGAGGTACTTTTCGCAACCCACAAATGCTAGTCTATTCACGTAGCACCCCTGTGAATGAGTGTCGTCAGCATACCATCAGACTCTTTTCTGTGGCGTCACGCAGACTCTCTTCGTCATAGGGAAATTCGTGATATCCACGCGTATGCATTGTTTCGACGACGTAGGGGTGTGCATCAACCGTAAACACATAGCTACACCTCCGTTACTGCACGAGTTACCTGAAAATGCGCTTCTTTGTGGTTTTGTGGCTGCGTCTGCGCGCAATGTTTGTCCACCATGTCAATTTGGAGGCCGCGTATGGCGGGCGTACGACCGGCGGCTGGAAGTGATGGTGGCTCTGAAACAAATGCGGCTACTACAACATCAGAGCAGCAGAGAGGGATTTCCAAGAACGACTGTGCGGGAGATTGGATTGCTCAAGCAGCTGCAGCATCCAAATATTGTTGGTGCGTACCCCTTCACAATAATAGTTCCCCCTACTTCGCAGACACTGTGCACATTTCAGTGGTTTTCATGGTATTGTGTTGCTGTACATCTCTGTATCTCCAGTTGCATACGGAAGGCTTGCATGCCGCTCTTTACATTTCACGGGTCTCCACGCTAGCGTCCTATTGTACGTTTCCGTATTACCGATACTCTTGTTTATGGACATCTCTGTACTGTGGGTCTGTGTCATGAGTGTGCTTGAGATGGCTCCGAAAATGGCGAGGTCTATGCGTGTCTCCAAAAGTAGCCTGGAAGTGGCCGTGCTTTTGGGTTGTTTGTATACTGCCGCGTGAGGAAAGAGGCCCCTAAGGCAAGTCATATATCGAAGCATGTACTCTCTAATAAGCTGAGAATGCAGCTCGAAGAACAGTGCTGCAGCAGCAGCGGCGTGTAGGTTCTATGAACTGTGCAGTACAATGGCAGCAGCTGTTTTCTAGCTCAGCACAAGTAGCGGCAGAAATTGTAGTCTGTCATGCCCAGTCTAGTGCTTGTGTTGTGAAAATGACGCTCTGACCATTTGACTTGACTCTAAGGTATGTGGGGCTCGTTGTAGTGGCTGTCGGCCTCCAAGGTTTCACGCACGCGCACAGCGCAACAGGCCATGCACATCAAGAGACAATAACTGATTTAACGATTGCTTGCTTCCGGATGGCTTAGATTGACAGTTTGTATTTGCTAACGGTGAAGTAGTATACAGCGAAGCTTATACACGGCTCCTGCTGGGAAAGTACTGGATGCAAAAGCCTTCAAAAAATTGTAAATCCACAGGCCTAGGCGTAGTGCAAAACATCAATTGGAAGCCCATTATTGAATATTTCATGGTCTAATGAGCACCAGTAGCGCTGCGGGGAATGATGAGTGAGGGCAGCAGCAATCGCCACAGCGGTTAGTTGTTTTGAGTGATATTACAACGTCCATGCCGCGACGGAAAATAGGGAACTACTCAAAACGCATGCGTATTGTGGTGCAGACAGCATTTGGCAGTTTTGCTCGTCATTCGCTCGAAGTAGAAGAAACGGATGAGCGATTGGTGTCACAAATGTTGTTGCGCAGAGATGTCCTGCCACCGTGGGAGCTGCTTGGGCATTCTGTGTTTTGTCGACACTCACGCACGTGCTGAGATTTCATGATGCGTACTGCTCTCTCAAACAGAGCGCTTTGGTGCCCTCCGACTCTGGGTGATTATTATTGTCGTATCTGCGTATATATGTACATCTCTCGTCGTTTTTTCTCGTATATACATGCATCCTACGGGTCCACAAGGCCGACCTGGGTATACGTCGCGAACGTTGCTGACAACAAAAGCCCTCGTGTTCATGTGGCGACCGCGGAGTTACACCAAGCGTCGACTGTGCGGCTACTGTGGCGATTGCGGCTGCCGCTGGTCAAGCTCTCAGGTTCACCTGATTGCGCTCTCCAGACATTTCTTCCTCGGACTGCGCATGCATGCATGATTGTCAGTATATGTTTTAAAACGACGCCACGCTGCTGGCATTTCAGTTGGCAGTAGCTGCCTGAATCGTAACGAGGGACCGTCAACAAAGTACAGCGAGGGTAATTCATGCGTCGCTTCTAGATGCAGAGATCTCTCTGTGGCAGTTCTCACTGATGGTAGTGCGGCCTGTGAAGGTTTTGCGTGTGCGCAAGGCTGCGGCAGACGCGCCTTTGCGAAGGCAAGCGCGTCAGACCCACATTTCTCGAGACGTTGGTCATGCGATGCCTTGACAAAACAGTCTAGCTTGCAGTGACCTCCTCTTTTTCAGAAATGGGTAAATCCGGCGTATTATGGGACGTCCCTTTATACAAGCACCGGCACCCTACTCCGCCTATCTCTGTGAGGCACAGTCAGGGGTGTATCTGCATACATATGAATGTATGTGTATATATATACATATGAATCTGTATGAGAAGGATGCGAGACTATACACGAGCTGTGGAAAGTGCTAGTGTCAACGAACGTGAGCTTTCTTCACCGCACGACTGGTGCGCTTAGCCGTTGGTGCGCTTAGTCGTCCCTCCGCCACATATACTCAGCTCGTCCTCTTTCTAGACTTTCCCATAATGGAAATTCACGAGTGTTCGTCTTACCATCTTGACTTCGGATAGGTACCATCATACAAACCTCCATGTAGAATGAATTAGCAAGTGGCTATGTGTGCTCGTATAGGGCTTGTTGTATTCATAACACCTCAGCTGCTGCTATGGTGGCACATACACAACACACTTGAACGTAGGCAACATACGTATGTATGTATGTGCGTATGTATGTATGTATGTACACATGTGTGTGCTGCTGAGAGATGAGTCTAAGACCGCTCTATTTCTCTCAATATATATGATGCTATATCGCCTTGTATGTTCGCACATACATTTGACCACTCGTCTAGATGTTGCTAGTTTCCTGAACTCACCAGGTCCTGAAAATGGCGCCCAGGAAACTGTTACTTTTTTTTTTTTTCTATTTCGCGCAGAGTTGCTGGAAGTCGTGTGCGGACCAGATATGTCAAGCACGCTTAAGCCCCAAAAAGCCGAAAGTGAAAGACCCGAAGGAACAGCAGCCATACACTGGAGACCGATCCGTATATCTCGTAAGTAATTATCGCTAATGCTGTGCATGTCCTTTCGAAGCTAGCATTCTCCCTTCTATAACGCCTGCGATACTCGTGCCCACACAAGTGCCGTTTTCACTCAGTAAAGGGGACAGAGGAAAAAAGTATGCGCAGCTTTTGAGCTTGGGAAAGGAGCTCACATTGTCAATCATCATACTTTCAGGAGCCCGTGAATCTATATACGTACTAGCTAGCCCCCCTCCGTATATATATATAAATATACGTAGGATTGTTGTATCCGGTGTTTAAGGAAGAGCCTGTATTCAAGCATATTGACTTTTGTGACAGTGGATATCACTTGAAATCCTCGTTTCGTTGACGCCTGCAGAGTGATCTTGCGTGTGCAGGGGTCCATACAAACATACGCGTATTGCTGTACTTCTTCATGCGTGCATGCGCTGACTTGTACGACGGAGACAACATGTTGCACATGTTGTGACCCCTTCGTCCCAGCGAATGCAGCTCCCACAGTATTCTCGTCATATGCGTATTGTTGTACTTCTGCATGCGCACGACTTTGTGTATGTAGTATCATATGTTGATACAATGGGGGCCCCACGACATCTACAGTGTCTTACACCTGCTGCTGCGTGCACAGAAATAGCACCCAGAGGGCTTCACGTTATTCGCTGAGGGGGTCAATATTTTGTCGCTATTCTGTGTGTACCGTGTAAAGACGTAATAATGTTATCCCTTGGGTAAAAAGAGTTGTACGAGTGGGTCTAAAAACGCCTTACTGAGTATGTAGGCGTCCGTCTACCCATCAGAACACGCTACGTCCTTCAGGAAGTTCAAGTGTCTAGCAACACGTGAGCGTTGGGCGCTTTTACCTTGAGGAGGAGACATTTGGCTCTATACATATTGCAAGCCATTGGAAGTCCTTCAAGAATTATAACTTTTTCAGTCTGTGACGCTCCCTACGTAAGGCGCTGTTGCGTCCCTCGTGCCCAGGTATTCGAGCACTGCGAAGGTGATCTAGGCGTGCTGCTGGACGCGCGTTCGCAACCGTTTTCTGCCAGTCAAATAAAGTCTATAATGAAACAGCTGTTGCAAGGCCTTCACCATTTGCATGCAAATTTTATTATGCACAGAGATGTCAAGCTCTCCAATATTCTCATCAGCTCTAGTGGCTGTGTCAAACTTGCTGATTTCGGGCTTACTAGGTACGTGTGCGCACACTGGAGTCTTACATGTGGAAGCACAGACTGACGTATGATGCTTTCAGCGAGTTCGGGAGTCGCGGGATTGTCCAAACAGCTCGTCTCTGCATGCTGCCCAGATCTTAGGTCCTTATACTGGCTCGTCTGGGTGCGTCGAACACGTATATCTCTGTGTGTGTAGATCGGTTGTTAGCCGATGGGTGTGTACGCATGCTCCACATGTATACATGTGTTGTACCGCCGTATTCGCATGCTTCTGGATACACTTGCGGGCGTATATGGAAATGTACACTCGCTCCTGTATATACTTGTAGTGTGCAACCCTGTTCGCAGCCACGCGAAATACACTGAGGATCCGCACGCGGGATGCACCAATAATCTTACTTGAGCATACTAATATGCACACGCGTGAGCCAACTTACAGCAGTATAGGCATACGATCGTGCCAGTGTTCACAAGAAGGCATCAGTGCGTATGTGCTGGCGTGCAGCGTCAACTATAATGGCTTGCCCAGAGAATCGATATTGTATGTTTTCCTTGCCTGATATTTTTCTCAGTGTATATATTTCAGTGTGCGTGCATACATGAACTACAATCACTGTCACGGCTTTCTGGGGCCTCTATGTACACGTGGATGCACACGTATAACTCTCAAGTTACCGTAGCGTAAGGAGCGGAGAGATATATACCGTGTGTACGTGTACGCATAGCATACGCCTAACATGTCATGTATACACTTCTGCAGGCATACACTTGTATATATACAGGTCTCTGTATAGTGTTATACGCGCATTTGTGTGCGCTGTCATAGGTGCGTGTCTGTGCACTGTTATATGTGCGTTTCTGCACTGGTGTATATGCGTCTCTGCACTGCACTGTTATATGTGCGTCTCGGCACACTGTTATATGTGCCTCTCTGTGCGCTCTGATATGTGCGTGTCTCTGCGTTGTTGTATACGCGTTTCTGTGCACCCTTGTATATGCGCGTCTGCGCACTGTTGTGTGTGTGTTTACAGAATGTACAGCGAGCCTGGGCGAACTATGAGTGATGGGGTGGTGACTCTGTGGTATCGAGCGCCAGAATTGCTGTTTGGGGCTTCTTCGTACGACGAGAAGATTGATATGTGGGCTGTAGGATGCATATTTGGGGAGCTCCTGGCTCACAAGTACGTAGCTACGTTTCAAATGTTCACGTTTATGTACTTCAGGAGCGGGAGCTCCCTGTGTACTCAGTTTACGCGTTCGGCTTATTCGCTAACACGGTCGACTGCCAAAGCAGATGCTTTTGCTATGGTCATTGTTTCTGTACGGCGGCATATATACATATACATATTCATACGCATATGTATACCTATAACTCTATGTTTGTAGGCAGGCGTCGTAGGTATGTGTGCGTAACTGGCCAAAATACGCAGATCTTCGTCCATATCGGCCGCAGTCGCTGTCACTACGAAAAGTGTACTATTCCTGCATAGGTTATTACGTACATGCGTAAATATATATATATATATAATATATATATATAAATAATATATATATCTGTACAGAAGCATATAAATATATATGTATATATATATCTGGGCGCACATCATTGCTGGCTTTACATATGAATATGTATGTACATGTATACGTAATTGTACAGGGTCTGACGCACACCACCTATTGATAAATGGATTGCGAGCGTAAGCCGACGCTGTATCCGAGTAATAGACGGGGCTTGTTACGGAAGACGGTAGGAGATACATTTGTGTAACGTCGTCCTTTTGCTGCGGATGCTGTCACTCGCGCAGGCCGTTCATGCCTGGAAGAACAGAGCAGGAGCAGATAATACTAATGTGCGGACTGTTGGGAACCCCCAGCGAAAAAGATTGGCCAGCACCAAAATCCCCCTCGTCGTTTTCGCAGCTCAAGCTGCCACAGGGAAAGGTACCTGCCTTACACTGATATATATATATATCTAGACTGCATATATCTCGAGTTCATACGCGCGTGTGCTTGTTGACACAGTAGTGCGCGCGTGGTGATGGAGTAGGCTTCTGCCTACACTTTACAACCCTCTTTCCATCGTTTTTTTTCTCTCTCGCTACGTGTATCAACTTATCAGAAAGGATTGTTCGCGCGCATTTTGCCCTGTCAGCGTGGGAAACGAGCATCTATCCAGGAAATACTCTGCAAAAGAACTCTCGTGCATATCTGTCCAACCACCCCTTAAGTGCACGTCTGCATGAGGCACCACCTGCTATATGGCACATTTTTCGCTGAGAATAAAACTTTGGGATGTGTGCGCACAAGTACACCATGCATACACCTGTCAACTGACACATACGATACCACTTCGTGGTTTGTAAGCCCTCCGTACTTCTTGTCTGTAAGCGCTCGGATATGTGCTTTAGTGCTTATAGATAATAGCTACGTCAGCGGCAGGTGGGACTCTATACGCGGCACGCCCGGTGCAGGTGATACATTAGCGAGCTTTATAATGAATAGAGGCCTTGCAGAAGGCGAACATGACAAGCAAATGCCTTAGCCGAAGGTTCTTTGGCCGGGCCGGAGAACACCTCAATCGAACGCTATGTCCCCAACATTTTTAGTCGTTTACATGCAAGAGCACTGACACACACTGGTGCGCCGTACACAAGGGAACTGGAGAAAGAATTATCTTCATTTCTGATTACCGTCTCACAAAATTGAGACGGCCATGCAAAGGCTCACTTCAGCAGTAGACACACAGGCGCCAGCCCCCCACCAGGTTGCACCACACAAAAGGGCACGGAAGGGAGAGAAAAAGGAGTGCTCCAACGAGCTTCAGTTATCCTCTCACGTTGGCACGACCATTTAAAATAGTTTAAGAGTCTTTATTCTTTGTGATCAACGTGAATACGTCAACGGCATGGCCGCCGTCACGTTTGCTCGTGAAGCTACGCACTCCTATCTCCTGCCCGCCTGGTTTATCAAAGGTGGCTGTGTCTTCAGCTGTGTGGGTCGTACATATGCTTGCACGTCATGCATCAGCGCTATGTAAGACCAGCACGCTTTTGTGATGGCGAGTACAGAGCATTTTCAAGAGCGTACATTCCTCTCTTGACGCTGAGCTCTTGATTCTCCCGTGTCTTGAAGAGCCGCCTCATGTACACACGGACGTATATAAAGACGCGTCTCCTCATCACCTTCACAATTTGTACACAGGAGAATAGGTCCAAAACACGCACACAAACACACACACAAGCGCATATATATATATATATATATATATATATATATATATATATATAATATATATATATATATGCCTCACAGCTCAGCTACTGTGATGTGCAACATTACATTCTTGTGTTTCATCTCTATGCCAGGCGCGAGCGTTCTCATGTCTTCCTTGGCTTTATTATTTTTGTCTATGAGCTCGCGGCTGTTAGTAGCCGTATGCACAGTCGCTCTGTTTGGTACACTGGACGCGATTTTGGAGGATTTTGTGCGCCAGATGTACTTAACAAACACGCAGCGAGTGTTGATCCGGTGAATAGCGAGTGGATAGTGAATGGGCTCTTGCGCACGCTAGTGTTGGTGTTAAATCTACCAGGACACATGTGGATGTGTAGATGTGAGCTATTTAAGGCGACTTCGTGTGCGTGAGTGCTGGGGATCTAATGTCGAGAGGTAAGTGTTGTTGCGACTGCTGATACTCCGCTGTTGACGTCCGGTGGAAGTCGTGGCATGTGAAGTGTTAAAAGAGCCCTGGATAAACCGACGTACTCATTTTTCGGAGCCGTAGCCCATGGCGAGGGAGAGATCATGACATATATTTCGCTTCAAACACATTTTCATATGTATTGCCGCAGCCGCTGCTACCCCGATGCGTGGGGGAGAAGGCCTACAGCAGTAAGTGACTATAGCTTACAGAGACCAGCTGACGGGCCGTCGTTTTCGTTGTAAACCTCCTGCTGTGGGGAGAGTAATGCTTTGAAGTATAGATCTGGGGTGAACACCGGTACGCTGGGTGGGTCTTTACGCACGCAGGAATTTCCTATAGCTGTGCTTTTGGCTCCTGTTAACTGCGTGAGGGAGTGCATACGTCTACAGACATGTTCTTGTCTGTGTAATTATGTTAAAGGTGATGATGAGCCGTACTTACATTCTGTACATGTATATGTGCAATGTACTGTGTCTTATATTGTGCGCAACCGCTACGACTCAGCTGAAGGCTAGCCTCGTCTCTCAATATGTTGAGTGTAGCTGGCGTGTAGTTTTCCGTTCCATTCGGTCGCGTCTTTCTCTCGCCCAGATGCCCTTCACCTGCTAAGTCTCCTCAACAGTATCAGAAGCACCTTTGTTCGTTTATGGGGGATGTGTCCTTGTTTGCTGACGTTTTTTCTGTTGCTATGACTCCTACACATTCCCACCACGGTGTCTTCGTACTGCTTTCCACGAATGTTGCATGTAGTGCTGATGGTCGTTACGCTGATTTGCCTGCATCTCCTTTGACATAACATCTGACCCCCGGTGATGTTGCTGCATCCTGTGCAGGCCTTTGGTTCGTGTGTGGCAACCACTCTCTGCTGCTGCACATGTTTCTGTGTGCGGCTTGTTCAGACAAATACCCTGAGAGAAGTTTTTAAAAATGAGACACCCAACTGTTTGGATTTGTTGAATCAGCTTCTCACGTTCAATCCGGCAAAGCGGATCTCCGCTAGAGATGGTCAGCACGTGCCATATCAGTCACATGGTACCTGCACGCAGACTGCATTCTCACTGCGCTTATTTTCAAAATCCCTCTCTATACCGTTCGTTGTCCTGTGCTCCCACGTTAGTGTCTCTCACGGCCGCAGCGCCCATCGTTTCTATTCAGTCTGTAGCGTCTGCTTCTGTATTGTGTGCGGCTAGCTACTGACTACGTCTCTGTGTCGCACTCAAGTCAGTTCTGAGTGCGCGTTGTTCCGTGCATGCATGCCAGTCACACGCCTCACTAGTGCGCTAGAGACCGTTTTGTTGTTCAGCGTCTCCCGAAAAACTTGCCACTTATTCGCCGTGCTCCTAAAATTGTGTCTCACAGGTGCACGGCGACGCTACGTGCTACCAGACCCGTGCGGATCCAATCACCTTACAGAGGGGCCCTCCTAAAATTCCCTCCTAATCCAAACAGCTTTAGCGCGCGCTCTTGGCCGTGTCATCCTACCGAGAGCCATTCTCTCCTGCCTTAATGTGTATGCATCGCAATATTCATACATGGTCCCCAGCATTCGTGACACGATAAATAGCATACATATATATATATATATATATATGTATACGTATATATATATATAAATATATATATATATACATATTTATATGTGAACGTAAGCGCCTAGATATATCTACTCATACATACATACATGAACGCGCACACATATTAATCAGTATGTGTGCTCAATCGGTAGAAAATGATGCAGAGGCCCGACAAGCGTGTATACGTGCCGTTGTGTGAGTGCACACATACGAGTTCTTGATACTTCATTTGCGGCCACAAACTTATTTTACGGTCACGAACCTCGCATGTGCCGGCCACAATTTTTTTTTCAGCCGTTTGCCTGCTTGTACACGGCTATAATCTGATATATCTTAGCACAAATCGTCTGTATACATACAAGAGTGGCAGCGGCAGTCGCAGAATTAGCCGACGGGCGTGCACGTTTCCACCGGGGTGTCGGACTCTCGGCAGTTGCATAGGTATACTGTCATGTAGTGAAATTAGTTGGTCGAGTGCGGGCGATTTAAACTGGTGTGGACATGTTTTTTTCTGAGTGTGGAGGGCCACTTAAGACCTTGATAGCTACATATCCGGGCTGGCACGTACATACCGAGGTTTGGGCAATACGTGCAGCCTTGTGTGTGCTCTTTGTGCTGCTACAGCGCTATTACACCCCTATTTCACGGAACAGCCGCCTATGAGCTGTGTGAGCTTGCTTTTCGCCTCGTCGCAATTGTATGCAAAGCAGAGGAACGAAGATAAATCCAAGCGCCGTGGTGCAGCTGGCGGGCCGCCATTGGAGTCTATTTTCGCTACAAACAGAAGCAGCCCCTCGCGGTGAGCTTGTCTTTCTGCCGCGGATTGCCTATATGCATCTAACGTTCGACAAGTTTCCTCTAGGCTTGTGTTCGACACAAGAGCCTCTCTCAATCGACTACAAATCGTACCCGCTGTCTCGTAAGACATTGTTTACCGTTGCTGTCGGCACAGTGTTAAACGCTTGCTACTTCCCCGCCTCCTGCTGTCTTTTTTCCTCTTGCAGTTTTGCCGTCTCCCGCTTGTTTTTTTTTTCCTTTGCCTGCAGCTTCCGTGTCGCCGCAGGCGGTGTGTCTCCGTCTGTAGTTGGCCGCCCTAAGATCAATCTCTAGTAGTCCTAGTGCTGTTGTTCCAGGAGATCTGTTCACAACTCGCTGCCTTACCCTTTCCATCCCATCAGTATTCCACTCAGCCATAGTCCTCACGTCGTTTTTCTTGTACTTCCAGTTCCTCTGTGTGCTTTCTTGTCGATTGAGCGGTTCTCCTGCTGTATACGCGTTGTGTAAGCAGAGCAGGCTTTGGCATTACACAACGCTGCATACGCGTTGTGTAAGCAGAGCAGGCTTTGGCATTCTTCTCCGTAGCCCATGTGATTTTGGTACGTGCTCCCATTACGTCCACGTGCTTTTCAGGCAACGAAGCATTAAGTCGTCACTGGAAGTGGTCATATAGACAAGAGGTGATACAAAACAGGTTTCAGCTGCTGCAGCTGTGGCCGCCGCCGCACGAACATAATCTAGTGCAAGTCCATCAGGCCAGCTAGCTTACGCTGTACCTACACTGTGTACACAAAAAGGCATAGAGAACTTACAGCGACGCTATGGCTTCCCATTTTGTTGATGTTAGAACTTTAAAGCGAAGTCTTGAGCTTCAAAAGTAGAGTGGTTACAGACTAGTGTGCTTCTGAACAGAGTGTCGAGAGCGACACGGATGAAACGCTTTTGACTTACGTAATCTGCTTTTTACATGCACCCCAGGGCCTACGGCATCATGGGTTTGTGGTATGTGCTGCCCATCACTTGCCGTTTCGCAGTCACCTGGATGGTAGTGGAGTCTAGGATCTTCGTAGTCTTGATGGTGTGTCGTGCAGCTTCACCCCCATTGAAAACCTCCTATATTGTAGATTTGTCTATCAATCTCTTTATGAGACATAGCTCTTCTGCAACACTTCCCATCTACACATCGCCGGCCACTACAAAGGACGCGCCCCGTCGCTTCCTGCTTGAGCGGCAGGTAGACGGACCCTGCATTGACACCGGATACATGTATAATTA